>NC_053154.1:26089461-26389461 GCF_016835505.1 Polypterus senegalus
ACAGAAGAACTTCTGGTTTCTTCTTCTTATTTCAGCTGCTCCCATTAGGGGTTCCAACAGCGGATCATCTTCTTCCACATCTTTCTGTCCTCTGCATTTTGTTCTGTTACACCCATCACCTGCATGGCCTCTATCACCACATCCATAAACCTTCTGTTAGGCCTTCCTCTTTTTCTCTTCCTTGCCAGCTCTATCCTTAGCACCCTTCTCCCAATATTCTCATCATCTCTCCTCTGCACATGTCCAAACCAATACAATCTCGCCTCTCTGACTTTGTCTCCCAACCATCCAACCTGAGCTGACCCTCTAATGTATTCATTTTTAATCCTGTTCATCCTTGTCACACCCAACGCAAATCTTAGCATCTTTAACTCTGCCACCTCCAGCTCTGTCTCCTGCTTTCTGGTCAGTGCCACCGTCTCCAACCCATATAACATAGCTGGTCTCACTACTGTCCTGTAGACCTTCCCTTTCACTCTTGCTGATACCCATATGTCACAAATCACTCCTGACACTCTTCTCCACCCACTCTACCCTGCCTGGACTCTCTTTTTCACCTCTCTTCCATAATCCCCATTACTCTGTACTTGTTGATCCCAAGTATTTAAACTCATCCACCTTTTCCAACTCTACTCCCTGCATCCTCACCATTCCACTGACCTCCCTCTCATTTACACACATGTATTTTGTCTTGTTCCTACTGACCTTCATTCCTCTCCTCTCTAAAGCATATCTCCACCGCTCCAGGGTCTCCTCAACCTGCTCTCTACTTCATTACAGATCACAATGTCATCAGCAAACATCATAGTCCACGGGGACTCCTGTCTAATCTCGGCTGTCAACCTGTCCATCACCATTGCAAATAAGAAAGGGCTCAGAGCTGATCCCTGATGTAATCCCACCTCCACCTTGAATGCATCCGTCACTCCTCATAATCATTACTCTGTCTGACACTCTTTTCACCTCCAGAACACTCTTGACATGCTGTTCTTTTAGAATAACCCCTACCCCATTTCTCCTCCTATCCACACCATGATAGAACAATTTGAATCCACCTCCGATCCACCTGACCTTACTCCCCTTCCATTTAGCCTCTTGCACACACAATATATCAAACTTCCTTCTCTCCATCATATTTGCTAACTCTCTCCCCTTACCAGTCATACTGCCAACTTTCAAAGTTCCTACCCTCATTTCCACTCTCTTTACCTTCCTCCTGCCTCTGGACACATCTCCCCTCTCTTCTTCTCCTTCTTTGGCCAAAAGAAGCCCAATTTCCGCCAGCACCCTGTTGGCTGCCGGTACTGGTGGCAGTCGTTGTTAACCCGAGGCTCGACCGATCTGGTATAAAAATTTGTATTGTTGTCCGCATATTGATTTGGCTAAATTTTACACCAGATGCCCTTCCTGATGTAACCCTTCCCATTTATCCGGGCTTAGGATCAGCACAAAAAAAACACACCGGTTTGTGCATCCCCCGTGACTGGGTTAGAAGAACTTCTGGTTTACTTGCTTTTTTTTTTGTTTTTTCAATTGTCTGGAACTGTTTTCGAAGGTTGTGAAATTCTTCTTCCATGTGAATTTCCACCATTTAGTGTTTTGATGATGGTGATGGAAAATGTTTCCTGCTTCTCTTTAGAAGCTACCACAGTCACAAGAATAGAAATGCTACATATCAGCATTTGCACTGGAAATCAGTCGACTTAAGCTATGGTAGGAAGCAACAGCACCCATTACGAAATAGTCATCAAATCTCTTTAGTACCTTGTACCTGATGTTTCTGGGTAGGATTACTGTGTTCATCAGTTGGAATACATGACAGCATAAAATGCTGAGTGAAATTTTATTTCTGTATTACAATATAAATTCAAGATTTGTACAGTATTTGAGCCTCAATGTAACATTCACCAATTCACCATTTGTCTACAGCAAAACAGCAACCTTTGCTATGCTATTAGGCATGCAGATGGCATCTTAGTTATAGAAAGCATATCTGAAGGGTCTGAGAGTCGCCACACCCATGAGATTGTATAATTAGGTAGTATGAGGAACAGGCCTCTTTTATTGAATAAATTATTTAACAACACCATAGGTTTGCATTTTGAATCTGAGTCAGAATTATTCTTCTTTATCATTCATGATTTTTGGAAAAAACCTAGAATATTTGAGAGAACATACAGTGAATAACATTGAACTTGCACAAATTGTAATTTAAATTGAAATATTAATTTAAATAAGAATCCCTCTATTAACTAAAATTACATAAAGTGAACAAGAATAAGGGGGCAGCACGATTTCCTCCCACAGTCCAAAGACATGCAGGTTAGGTGCATTGGCGGTCCTAAATCATCCCTAGTTTGTGCTTGGTGTGTGGGTGTGTGCATGTGTGTCCTGTGGTGGGCTAGCATCCTACCTGGGATTTGTTCCTGCCTTGCAACCTATGCTGACTAGGACTGGCACCAGCGGACCCCCGTGACCCTGTGTTAGGATATACAGTTAGGTCCATAAATATTTGGACAGCTTTTTTCTAATTTTGGTTCTGTACATTACCACAATGAATTTTAAATGAAACAACTCAGATGCAGTTGAAGTGCAGACTTTCAGCTTTAATTCAGTGGGTTGAACAAAAAGATTACATAAAAATGTGAGGCAACTAAAGTATTTTTTAACACAATCCCTTCATTTCAGGGGCTCAAAAGTAATTGGACAAATTAAATAACTGGAAATAAAATGTTCATTTCTAATACTTGGTTGAAAACCCTTTGCTGGCAATGACAGCCTGAAGTCTTGAACTCCTGGACATCACCAGATGCTGGGTTTCCTCCTTTTTAATGCTCTGCCAGGCCTTTACTGCAGCGGCTTTCAGTTGCTGTTTGTTTGTGGGCCTTTCTGTCCGAAGTTTAGTCTTCAACAAGTGAAATGCCTGCTCAGTTGGGTTAAGATCAGGTGACTGACTTGGCCATTCAAGAATTTTCCACTTCTTTGCTTTAATAAACTCCTGGGTTGCTTTGGCTGTATGTTTTGGGTCATTGTCCATCTGTATCATGAAACGCAATCATTTGACTGCATTTAGCTGGATTTGAGCAGACAGTATGTCTCTGAACACCTCAGAATTCATTCGGCTGCTTCTGTCCTGTGTCACATCATCAATAAACACTAGTGTCCCAGTGCCACTGGCAGCCATGCATACCCAAGCCATCACACTACCTCCCACCATGTTTTACAGATGATGTGGTATGCTTTGGATAATGAGCTGTTCCACGTCTTCTCCATACTTTTTTCTTGCCATCATTCTGGTAGAGGTTGATCTTGGTTTCATCTGTCCAAAGAATGTTTTTCCAGAACTGTGCTGGCTTTTTTAGATGTTCTTTAGCAAAGTCCAATCTAGCCTTTCTATTCTTGAGGCTTATGAGTGGCTTGCACCTTGCAGTGTACCCTCTGTATTTACTTTCATGCAGTCTTCTCTTTATGGTAGACTTGGATATCGATCGCCACCCCTGGAGAGTGTTGTTCACTTGGTTGGCTGTTGTGAAGGGGTTTCTCTTCACCATGGAAATGATTCTGCGATCATCCACCACTGTTGTCTTCCGTGGACGTCCAGGTCTTTTTGCGTTGCTGAGTTCACCAGTGCTTGCTTTCTTTCTCAGGATGTACCAAACTGTAGATTTTGCCACTCGTAATATTGTAGCAATTTCTCGGATGGGTTTTTTCTGTTTTCGCAGCTTAAGGATGGCTTCTTTCACCTGCATGGAGAGCTCCTTTGGCCGCATGTTGTCTGTTCACAGCAAAATCTTCCACATGCAAGCACCACACCTCAAATCAACTCCAGGCCTTTTATCTGCTTAATTGATAAGACATAACGACGGACTTGAACACACCTGCCCATGAAATAGCCTTTGAGTCAATTGTCCAATTACTTTTGAGCCCCTGAAATTAAGGGATTGTGTTAAAAATGCTTTAGTTGCCTCACATTTTTATGTAATCGTTTTGTTCAACCCACTGAATTAAAGCTGAAAGTCTGCACTTCAACTGCATCTGAGTTGTTTCATTTTAAATTCATTTTGGTAACGTACAGAACCAAAATTAGAAAAAAGTTATCTCTGTTCAAATATTTATGGACTTAACTGTAGCAGGTTGGGTAACGACTGACTGACTGAACACGAGCAACATGGGCATTGACTGTAATGTGATCAATTTTGTCATCTCATTCAGCTTTATTGCTTAATTAAGGCCATCTATCCAATTTCAAACCAATGAAAACTCTCAGAAGGTGCATGCTGGAAATATACTGTAAATGGAAAGATATTTTCAGTATTTTTCAGTACTTTATCCATCTAAACATTATGGAACCTGATCAATCATGTTCAAGGTAGCTGAAGGGGCTTTCTACGTTAAAAAAATACTAACTTTGACAATTGGTCAAATATCTTTTAAGATATTGAACTGAAGTAATTATTTTTCATGTATCCATCAGTTTGTTTCTTGCAAATCCAGTTCAGAACTGAAAGGAGCTTGTGCCTATCTCAGAATCATCGGGTGCAAGGCAGAGACTAGTTTATGCAGGCACCCATCCCCATTTCTCTTTCCCCAGTAGTTAGATGAATTACAGGTATTATGAGGCGATAGACTAATCTTATTATATTTATTAAAGCTGCTGTATCGTCATAGCTGCTTGTGCAATATTAGTCTATTACTGATTTCGCTAGTAGAATATTTTAGTAATGTTATTATGCTGTAATGATGTAAATGAACAAAATATTTCAAAATTATTATAGAGTACAATTACAAATTGAGAAAAACAAATATTTTTAAAATTCTTGTATATACACTGTGATGGATTTGTTTTTATATTGAAACAATGAGGATTTAAACTGGTAATTAACTGAGACTCAAGTCTAAGAGGAATTGATTTCAACAAAAACATTCAAATGTATGGAGTAAATTCAGCTTTGTATTATTTTTTGTTAAGTTTTGAGGTTGGTCTGACTTGCTAGCACTAGGTGGCACCATTACCTTTGAAATATAATTTAGAATGCCAATGACTGTGACTTAAAGACAATAAACCAAATAAATAAAGATAATAGTAAAATAAATTAAGACGTCTATCTATCATATAGTACCAGTAAAATAAATTAATCTATCTATCTATCTATCTATCTATCTATCTATCTATCTATCTATCTATCTATCTATCTATCTATCTATCTATCACTCATCTAGTGCTTTCCCTACGTATCTATTATATAGTGCCTTTCATCTATCTATATATCTATCTAATCTGCACTTTTTTTAGTGTGTAAAGAGTTAAAGTAGAACATAATTTAAAAGTTATGAAACAGTTAATAAAAGTTAATTTCATTTGAGAAGGAAAAACAAAATAATATTGTTTTTATTCTTATAATTTACTTTTATTTATTTTAGATTTATTTTCCTAATATGTATTTTATATGGATTAAAAAGGTAGCAGTTAATTCCAAGGTAAAACATTGAAAACATTTTAATAAACATTTAAAAATTCACATTTTTTGCCAATGAGTCTTCAGAAAATGAATGCAAATGTATTAAATAAAATTTTCAACTTAATAGTTTATGCAAAATGTAGCTTTTTATAATAACTGATTAACTAAGCATTCAAAATTTTCTTGCCATTTAATTGCCGATATACTGTATATCCTTACCATTGTATTATTTTTCCTTAGTTTTATATTATTAACTACACTGTACATTATTAACTGTACTGTATTTTATTATCAGTATTACCATCTTCTATAACTTTTGTGCTTGATGTACATGAGAATAAAACTGAACTGAACTAAACTGAACCAAATCCTATTGAAAACAATTCCTATATGCCAAAAACTGGAAATAAATCTATGTAAAATGGTGATATAACTTTTCAAATACAGTATAAACTTTTTTCCCCTACTCTTAAACAAAGGATTTCTTTGCTGATTAGGTAACCTCCCGATTCTGTAATTCTAACTTCCCTTTAGAGTTTCATTGTTTATAAAAAAAAAATAAATGAATGTAAATGCATAGCAACTAGGTCAACATATTCTAAGCACTACACTTTATACTCCTCTACCTTCTGCTTTCAAGTTGTTTTTTCCTTTCTGCTTCTAATATTTTGACATTTAAGTTAAAATTGTAGTCCATAAATTTCTAACTAGATTTCATGCAATTTTAACATAATATCGCAGCTTGAATTAAGTAAGTAATATAATATAATATAATATAATATAATATAATATAATATAATATAATATAATATAATATAGATTTACACACCATCTAGAGATAGTTCTTGCCTTGAGCTTACTTGTGTTAGGACAGGCTAGGCTCCATAACCTTGTGACCCTGAGCTGAATTAAGAAGATTTGATAAGGTATGGACGCCAGGTATTTGCTTGATACTTAAAGTACCTGCCTGACACCATACAATAATGATGAACTTTTTTTATATGATAAATCTCTGAAACTTGTAATTTGCCATGATTTTTATGTCACTATGCTAAAGAAAATGAATTGCCAAATTGCTTTATTTTAGATGCATTACAGACAAAAGCAGTATGCATGCCTGGTACACTATATTGAGAGATACAAGAGTACAAGAGTGGTACCGAATCTGTGTAATTTACTTTATCTTTTCAAGTGTAAGGCATGTCTTTTTTAAGGAAAAATTATGATTTTGACCAAATGAAAGAAATCCCAAAATTTTGAAATTATTTATAAAGTCAATTTGAAAAAGCAAATCGATGATCGAAACTGAGAATTCTGATCATTTTTGCTAAGATCCAGAGTGAAGTAGTTCAGCTGAAGTTTATTTTTCATTTTCTTCTTCTTCTTCTGTCCGTTAACCACTCCTACTTCCTTATTCAACACTGTTTCTGTCCTATAAAGTGTGTTGATTAGAGATTTCCAGCTGCAAAGGCACCGTTGTAATGGCACAGGACAAAAATGTCCTGATTGAAGCCTCCACATGAAAGAGATAACCACAATTTAAAAGAGAACACAAGTAGGTATACTAGAACGTGAAGGCAGGGGCCGTTGTTATGCAGTATACCTTGGGGCACCAGTAATTGAGAGAGTGGGAGAGAGAGATGCAACCTGATTAGAAAAATTGAAGAATGTAACTTAGCACCTGAAAGCTAAACAGCATGACCATTTATCAAAAAAGTGAGTGAAGCCTTCTCTAAGTCCTTCCAGTGGAGAGATTGCTGCATGATGTCCCTAGCTAGGGAATCTTGAGCCAGGTTACTCATTCAAAGTTAAGATTTGGGAGGAATAACTAAAAGCAGCACACAGAATAGGCAACTAATGAGTATCTTATGTATGGCTGACCTTTTATGGTTTACTGAAGTCTGAGGGATACAAAGAAAACCAATTCACTCTAATGGACATTTCAGCCCAAAGTATCAAAAATATAGCTACTCCCTGACTCTAGAGGTGACTCAATGAGTGAACTTAAAGCCAAAGTCAGATAGCTCACTCTTGTCAAGAACACGTTAACAATTAATTTATTTAATTTGGTTTTTTTTTTCGACATGACATACATGATTATTTTCAATTTTATTTTTTAAGTTAATTTGGTGACATCATTACGTCATCATCTGATGGATGCCTCATATGTTAGGCAGCAGCACTACACACCGTAAAATTCATTATTTGCTTACTTTGCTCTAGTTTCTTCAAGTCCCTTAGTAAATGAAAGCAATCTTTTAGGTCATGAGCTAAAAGAAATGCCACAGCATGACTTTACCCACTTTCTAGAAGACATCAAAAAGAAAAAAGCAGAGTTGAAACAAAAACTGTCAAAATTTGAAAACATCTCAGTCTGTAACCCAAATAACATGAAGTACCTAACTGTCCTTCTCGTTGCTCATCATGATTTAACTTTTTGTCCCTCTATCTTTGCCATGGTCTTGTTCAAGCCAGGTCGTTATTGCTTCTCCTCTCTGTCAGATATACCACCTCATTATTATTGCAATCTTGTCGATAGTGCCATTTAACCCAGTCTTTATGGCATCTTTACGAAATCTGATTTTAAGATTATTAATTTACAATGTTTTGGTGTCCTGTCAGAGAGGAAAATTGAGTTCAATGAAACGCTGAATGTTAGCAGTATTTAATATGTGTCTGAATTTTGTTTAATGCCTTTCTTCAATGATGTGTCACTCTCCAGTTGCAGATGGATTACAACAACTTCTAAGTATGAAATATGGCTCAGAGAGAACAACGTCAAAGGTTGAATCAACATAATGTAGCTATATATACCCTTTTTTTTTAATTTTTTTTATTTATTTATTAATTTCATTACAATCAATACATAGCAATCAAGTTTTTACAAAAAAAAAAAATATGCTAAGAACAGATCGATCCCCACCCCTGAGAGAGAGCAAGCCAAACGGTGTAAAATTGAAGGCTTGTAAAAATACCTAAATCAACAAATTCTCTGTGCTTTATAAACTCATTTCAAAATATTACTGATTAGATCCTGCCATGTTTTGAAAAAAGTCTGCACAGATCCTCTAACTGAGTATTTGGTTTTTTCCAATTTTAAATAATATAACACATCAGTTTTCCCACTGACTTAAAAGAGGAGAGTTTGGGTTCTTCCAGTTTATCAGAATAAGTCTGCGTGCCAACAGTGTAGTGAATGCAATCACAATTTGTTTGTCTTTCTCCACTTTAAGACCCTATATAAGAGCTATATATACCCTTGACACATATTTCTAGTATATGTGTGTATGTGTCAGTGCCCTAGGTTTGAATTATTGAGTGCCAGACTTTAGAAGGCTTGTCCCATCCAGAGATAAGGGAGCATGCAGAGAGCAGTCCCCTGGCAAAACTTGCTTCAGTAGAACCACTCCTAAAGCTGTAGTGAGCCATTGATGAAGATGATGCGCTCAGTTTAGTAGATTAATATTTGAAAAAATCTGTAATCTAAAAGGTTTGTCCAAAAACAAACTAAAATTCATACAATGAAAAGAAAAGGAATAAAGAGGACAAATGTAAAAAGGGCAAACGCAAAAATAGAATTCAAAAACAGGTCAAATGTCATAGAAGAAAGTCAAACAAAAATGTCAAACAAGAATACAATCAAAAAACTATTGCTGGGCAAAAGCTCAAAAAATCCCAGAACAGAGCAAAGGTCAAAAAAACTAAAACATTACACAAATGATAGAATCAAGGGAAGCTCTACACAGTGGCTTTTGTAAAGTCAAGAAAGCAAATGTATGAGCAAAGGCGTTATCTGAGATATACCCTAATTTTATATTCCTTACCACTCCATCATACAGTATAACTGCTACATAAGAAAAGTTGCTGTATTCCAGACATTGATGGAAGGGATCAAATCCTAAAGGATGATGGGATAGAGAACATGCCTGGCATTGTAGAGTTTATAGTTCCTATAGTTTCTGGATACATCATTTTCTTCCCCCATATCTCAAAGATGCACACATTTCAATTGACTACTCCAAAACGCCCCATGTGTGTAATAGTAAGCCATGAGATGGACTGACACTTTTTCCTGACACCTACCCTAATACTGTTGGAATACATTCCCACTCCCCTTACTTGCCTTGGATATGGCAGATTTGAGCATGGTATGTTGTATATTGTACTGAGCAAACAGAGATTGGTAATTCAACATTTATATAAGTGGTGTATTTATTATTTTGCTAGCAATGAGACCACTAATTAAACACCAAGTTCCTAAATAAATGCATGTGCTGTTAAGGTCATGGGTAAACACATAAAATAACAAATATGGACACTCAGAACTCTGTTCCAACTCACTTTTGCACATTGTGTCTATGTTGGCACTCTTATATGGCTAACTTTTTAACAATCTCCTGTCTAACATGCTGGCTCTCTTAGATAGCTCTCCTCCACAGGACTACTTTTTAAATCAGCCTCAAAAACACTGCTGGGTCAACTAAACTCCTGGAATGATCTTTACAGAACATATAAAGATAATTGAAATGATCAGTTTTACAAGGACCGTTTCTTGTTCCAGTTTGAATCCTGCACTTGCAGCCACTTCTTCAAATACCTTGTCATCACTCTCAAATCTTTTTAATGGACAGCATCTTTCAAAGTTCCAAAGATGTGGAAATCTGAGGGAGCAACATCTGGGCTGTACACAGGAAGGGTGAAAATAGTCCACTCAGTTTTCCTGATAGCTTCCCGTTTTTAAAACTCTGTTCACCTCATCTGTGCTGAACTGGCACCCTGTCCAAGGTGTTGTTATTGCCTTGTGGCCTATGTAAAATGGGATAGGCTCCAGCACACCCGTGACCCTATTCAGGACTAAGTGGGTTAGAAAATGACTCACTGACTGACCGTTCACCTTATGACGCCATTCTGAGGACCGCCTGCACATGCAGATAAGTTTATATTAACCACAGAAGAAGTGTCGTTAGGGTCAGTTTAGGGTCACCAAATTATATAAAGTGTTGCAAAATTGTTTGGGCAACCCTATACAATATACTGTATGTACATCTTGAAGACCTGCGGTGGGTTGGCACCCTGCCCTGGATTGGTTCCTGCCTTGTGCCCTGTGTTAGCTGGGATTGGCTCCAGCGGACCCCCGTGACCCTGTATTCGGATTCAGCGGGTTAGAAAATGGATGGATGGATGGACATCTTGAAAACACAACTGCACAAATCATATGTTTTTAAACATTAATTAATTTTCTGATGGAAATTACATGTGTACATATTTTGTGGAGATATAAGAAAATAATAGTACCAAGAAGCAAAACCTATTACTAGCAGTACTAGTCGTGTGGGAAGCTCTAATTGAAATGTGTTTGAATTTGTGACGCGAAATTAGTCCTTTAATATGGGGAAAACATGCAAACGTTACACAGACAACAACCAGATGCTGAGTTTGAACCTACAGTTTATATAAACAGTAGCATGCATCTGAGAGAACACAGGGAGGGATGGAGTCTTGCACCTAAAGTCTAACTGGTTTCTTCTTTGTTTCAGTTAGTCTTTAAAAATGTAATTAACAATATTATGAACTATGATGGAGGGAGAGCTTCTTTCAAAGAGTGTGATAGGAAAAAATATACACAAATAATGATTTATAATTTCTTCTATTTGTACAGTTGTGACAACAACTAAATGAGACCTGGATTCCACAGCAGCTCTTGGTATTGTGTGATCAATAGTGGCTTTTACAATGTGTCTGTATATATCCGTGCTTCTGCTGTGTCAATATAGTGTGACTAATTCTTAAGAAATGACTAGACAGTCACTGCAAATGAGTCGAAGGTGCAAATTAAAAATGATTATTAGAGCAGAAGAGACATTCAGTTCACCTTGCCATTTGTATTTAAACATTTCTGTATGTTTGCTTATCTCAGGGCAAGTCGTACTGTGTTGTCTATCAATGGTAAAACTCTTTCAGTTTCTCACATAGACTTCATTTTATTTAGGACCTGCCATCTTATGGTTCCATGTTTGACAGAGAAATCTAAATCCTGATTTACTACATTTCCTTGTCTCAAAAAAAACTTCTTTATTTGAAGCAGAAAATCTAAAAGGAAGCCTTTCGTCTGGCTGTGTTGCTGCTACAGTTTGTGTTTGATGAAGGGGGCTCCACCTGCCTCAGATTCTCCATAGGAGGTCTACTCTTATTGCCTTATGTCATTCATCACATGCCAGCCATTCCGGGAGGCAGAAAGACAAAAGTGACAGACAAGCTTTCTTTTGAGTTCCTCTGCTGGCTCCTCCCACACCACAGTCTCGGCCACAGCAGGTTTCAGCTTTCAGTGCAGCTGAAATGTCACGGTTGTTTTCAACAAAGCAGGCTTTACTCACTGATATCAGACAGCATGTTTCAGCCCTGCTTTCAGTCAGCAGATGATCTCAGTACCATTACAGGCATTTTTCTGACATGACAATGTTTTTCCCCACTAAAAAGGTGATGGTTTAATTAGCAATACACACATATACCAGAATTAATTTTTTTCTGTGTCTTTATGTTAATAATACTAGAGAGCCTGGAGTAAAAACCACACAGACGTGGGGAGAATGTGTAAACTCGGGACACTGGAGTTGTTAGGTGGCAAATCTAACCAAAGTGAAAGATACACACATTATTTTACTGATTGCTTGAAAACCTTATTTGATCATTCATTTTGCAGGTGACTGTACTGTATGCTAATACATGGCATTGAGGGGTCATAACCAATACTTGCAGCATCCTAGAGCTATCACTGGATGGGGTCACCAGTCCAAGCATAGTGGTATCATGGCATTCTGGTTAGCCCTGATGACTCACAGGACCTGAACTGAACTGCTGGCTTAATCAGTGTCTCTGTGTGGAGTAAACGTTCCTCCAATGTCTACATGAGCATCCTTTGGGTATTCTGGTTTTACTCGCTCATCTCACAAAATGGGGGGTAGGTTGATAGGACACATTTAACTGTCACTTTATGAGTTCAAGGTTTCTTTCTGCCCCGCATCCTTTGCCCCTTTGCCCCTGAGATAGGCGGAGTTCCACATGACCCTGTAATGGAAAAAGTGGGTTCAGAAAAATGCATGGATGGACGAGTGAAATGAAAACAAAAAGCTGAGCAGAGATTGTAAAAGGAATTTTTTCTGTTTTGATTTAACTGAAATATTTCTAGTTTTAAACGTTTCCAGATATTGAGTAATTGTTAAAAATCTTCCTACAAATAGAACAATCTGCCTTCCAGATGTGACACGTCTCTAGAGAAAGTTGGGGCAGAGAAGGTGGGGGTGTGGGGTTTTTCCCTCAGACTTATAGGTCTGTTTCTCAGCTGCAGCTCGCTAGTCTTTTTGACAATACAAATAAAAACGTGGCCTCAATAAAATATTTGATCTGTCAACATGGGGATTTCTGTGTTTAGTCATTGGCATTCAACAGCAAAAGTTATGATTTGTAAAGAGATAACAAAATAAAAGATTTTATTCAATACAGACTAAATTGCAGTCAAAATTAAATAAGCACATGATTTGTATAAAAAAATCTCACAAAATATAAAGGCATAAATCTTGTTGACTAATCCAACCATTTATTTTCCTTCCCACATTACAGCTCAGCTTTCTTAAGTACACTCGCTTCCATTTAGAAATAGAATCATCTAGATTCTGCCATCAACTTACAAAGCAGTCATCACAAAAACACCAAGAATACCAGATGTAGTGCTTACCCCTTATTGTACTGTATATTGCACTTTTATCACCTTTCTGTAGTAAACTTAATTGGTTTATAACAGAGTGCAGAGGTTTTGGTGACCTGGCTGTCTTCTTGCTTTGAAATGTTCTCATTATCAAGACAACATGCAAGACAACATTCAGAAGCAACTGAAAAGAGAAATAAAATATAATTTTCTAAAAATGCTTAATGCAGGGGTGGCACGATTGCGCAGTGGTAGCGCTGCTGCCTCGCAGTTAGGAGACCCCGGGTTCACTTCCCGGGTCCTCCCTGCGTGGAGTTTGCATGTTCTCCCCGTGTCTGCGTGGGTTTCCTCCCACAATTCAAAGACATGCCGGCTAGATGGATTGGCGATTCTAAACTGGCCCTAGTGTGTGCTGTGGGTGTGTTTGTGTGTGTCCTGCGGTGGGTTGGTTCCTGCCTTGTGCCCTGTGTTGGCTGGAATTGGCTACAGCAGACCCCCGTGACCCTGTGTTTGGATTCAGCGGGTTGGAAAATGGATGGATAGATGCTTAATGCAGTCACAGATGGGGCTGGAGCTAACCCAGCTATTGTAAGGCACAAAGCAGAAACAAGCCTTGGGCAAGGTGCCAGTCCATAATAGGGCAAATACTCACACCATGGCTACAGTCATATGAAAAAGTTTGGGACCCTCTCAGCCTGCATAATAATTTACTCTATTTTCAACAAAAAAGAGAACATTGGTATGTCTTTCATTTCCTAGGAACATCTGAGTACTGGAGTGTTTTTCAGACAAAAATTTTTAGTGAAGCTGTATTTAGTTGTATGAAATTAAATCAAATGTGAAAAACTAGCTGTGCAAAAATTTGAGTACGCTTGTAATTTTGCTGATTTGAATGCATGTAACTGCTCAATACTGATTACTTACAACACCAACTTGGTTGGATTAATACGTTAAGACTTGAACTTCATAGACCGGTCTGTCCAATCATGAGTGGTAAAAGGTATTTAAGGTGGTCAATTGCAAGTTGTGCTTCCCTTTGACTCTCCTCTGAAGAGTGACAGACAGCATGGGATCCTCAAAGCAGCTCTCAAAAGATCTGAAAACAAAGATTGTTCAGTCTCCTGGTTTAGGGGAAGGCTACAAAAAGCCATCTCAGAGGTTTAAACTGTCAGTTTCAACTGTAAGGAATGGAATCAGGAAATGGAAGGCCACAGGCACAGTTGCTGTTAAATCCAGCAGGTCTGGCAGGCCAAGAAAAATACAGGAGCGGCATATGCCCAGGATGGTGAGAATGGTTACAGACAACCCACAGATCACCTCCAAAGACCTGCAAGAACATCTTGCTGCAGATGGTGTATCTGTACATCGTTCTACAATTCAGCGCAATTTGCACAAAGTACATCTGCATGGCAGGGTGATGAGAAAGAAGCCCTTTCTGCACTCGCGCCACAAACAGAGTCACTTGTTGTATGCAAATGCTCTTTTAGACGAGCCAGATTCATTTTGGAACAAAGTGCTTTGGACTGATGAGACAAAAATTAAGTTATTTGGTCATAACAAAAAGTGCTTTGCATGGCGGAAGAACACTGCATTCCAAGAAAAACCCCTGCTACCTACTGTCAAATTTGGTGGAGGTTCCATCATGCTGTGGGGCTGTGTGGCTAGTTCAGGGACTGGGGCCTTTGTTAAAGTCGAGGGTCGGATGAATTCAATTCAGTATCTACAAATTCTTCAGGATATTGTTCAAGCGTCAGTCACAAAGTTTAAGTTATGCTGGGGTTGGATGTTCCAACAAGACAATGACCCAAAACACAGTTCAAAATCTACAAAGGCATTCATGCAGATGGAGAAGTACAATGTTCTGGAATGGCCGTCACAGTCTCGTGACTTGAATATCATCGAAAATCTATGGGATGATTTGAAGCAGACTGTCCAAGCTCGGCTGCCATCAAATTTAACTGAACTGGAGAGATTTTGTATGGAAGAATGGTCAAAAATACCTCGATCCAGAATCCAGACACTCATCAAAGGCTACAGGAGGCGTGTAGAGGCTGTTATATTTGCAAAAGGAGGCTCAACTAAGTATTGATGTCATATCTCTGTTGGGGTGCCCACATTTATTCACCTGTCTAATTTTGTTATAATGCATATTGCATATTTTCTGTTAATCCAATAAACTTAATGTCACTGTCTGAAATACTACTGCTTCAATAAGGCATGTCAGATATTAAAAGGAAGTTGCTACTTTGAAAGCTCAGCCAATGAAAAATAAAAATCCAAAGAATTATGAGGGTTTCCCAAACTTTTTCATATGACTGTAAATTAGCATTGTCAATTCACCTAAAATGCATGTCTTTGGACAGTGGAGGAAACTTGAGCACATACTGTACATGCAGATACAGGCAAAAAATGCAAATGCCATGCTAGCAGGACTCAGGACGTGAACCCAGGTCTACTTACTGCAATGCAACAGCACTACTATTGCACCACTGTGCCACCCAGAAAATAAATTACTTTATTGTAATGCTAAAACTGTTTATTATAAATGTGTTGATGTTATGCAGAGGTTAAACAATGTGTTAGTGACAATGCTTTGTGAATCCTGTATGCAGTTCTGGTCACCAAGTTAAAAAAAGACACAGCAATTCTAGAAGATGTGCAGAGAAGAACAACAAAGTGCATCATGAAACTAATGGACATGTCCTTCTGTGAAACGTCCAGGCAATTAAATTTCTTTGTGTCTTGATCAGAAAAATCTGGGTGGGGACCTAATCTAGTTCCTCTAAATTATCAAAAGCATCAATTAAATGTATCCATCAGAGCTTTTTGTAACCTGGTGAATTGCATACTCAAGGACCAGGTAGAAAATTAAGTTGAATTTACTATAGTAGCCTAAGGAAAGACCAAGACATGTAGTTGAAGTGGAGACCTTCAAGACTTTTTATTTTTAGTTAACCAAACAGGCTTGATGGTCTGAGTGGTCTACTTTAGTTTGTGAAGCCTCTTATATTTTTAAATATTATTAGACAACCAGCCAGGATCCATCCCATTCCAGTTTGTGTCCACATAGTATGCGTGATTCATGGAATGTCCTTTTTGACTCATACACAACTCTTAGTAAATGTTTATCTGTTTTTGTGGATTATTCCCTGGAACTTTCTCATTATATTTTTTATCACACTTTGTAAATTGCTAGAATTAGATGGTACCTGAAGAACCACCTCTTCACTTCAGTATTGTTCTTCCTGCCTGCCGTCTTTGAAATGCTGTACTTTACTTTCATATGTCTCTAATTTCAATTGATATTGCTCCTTCCAAGTCCTCTCTTCTGATAGTCAGCATTTGTTCAGGTGTCCCAGGGTTTTGGTTTGTTCCTCGGTAGAATTTACATTTTTATTGGACTAAGAGTTGGACAGTTTTATTCAGTTTAGTGCTTTGTGTTTGTGTTGGCTATTAAGAAATCAAACTGCAATGACCAGTTCCCCTCAGCCTAGTTGAGTAAGAAATTGATGTGGAAAATGAACAAATGAAAAAGTAAAATATTCCCACAGCTTTTTATGTCAAAGAAAGAAAGTAAAAAGAAGAAAAGAAAGAAACTCCTTAAGAGAACAAGCATATATAAAGAAATGAATGAATAAATGAATGATGATTAATGCAAGACTATGTTGCAATAAGTGAGTTTGGAAAATGAACTATTGAATAAATAAATTGTCATCACAACATTATATTGGAGTATACAGGTAAAAACAATGAACTAATAAATGAATGACTGGTCCATCGGCCCTGTATTGGAATAAATGCTGTAGGTTTATGGAATTGAAACGTCAAATGAATTTATTAATTATCATTCATTGAAATAAATTATTTTGGAAACTGAATGAATGATGCTTACAACTAGAATAAGTGGATTAAGAGAATAGATGAATGAATGAATAAATAATTCCCCCAAGTTTGCACTTGAATGATTACATTTAGAAAATTATTATTTTTATTAACTGTTTTAAATGCTGACTTTAAAATTAATCAATGAATGATCTTTGCTACCCTGTATTTGAATAATCTGATTTTTGAAAATTTGTTTTGAAGTAACCATATTTACAGAGTAAGTGAATTCATGAAATGTTTTATACAGACAAACTGTTACCTCGTTTTAGTAAAGGCTTGCTTAAGCATTGTACTCTCGTAAAATGTCCTCACATATGCCTTGAGAGATTCATGCTGGGGTTATGGAACACCCAGAGCAAAACCTGTCATCCATTTTACCACTTCTGTACATATATAATAGTAGAAAAATTATGCAATCAAGGGCTCCAAATTGCATTTCTCATAATATTTAACACAACTGCCTAAGGTTTTTGATGATGATCAATATTATTAATTTTCCAAATGCGCTCAAGTTTTCACATCTTTTCTATATATATAAAATCCAACGTCTGTCTGTCTCTCTGTATGTCTGCCTGCTTTTCACGAGAGAACTGCTTAACGGATTTAGATTGGGTTTTTTTCTATAATTTGCTTGAACATTCCAGTTGATTTTGCGACTTCTCTCATTGCGCTCTCAGTATTATAGTTCGGTTGCGCAATCCGAGAGACAGGCGGTGGGCCAAGGGCAGGGGGAGGCGGGACCTCAGGAGTAGGGAGCCGGGCAGGGCCCTCCTCACTCACGTGCCAGCCTCCATTCCAGTCACTCTTGCCACATGTTGAAGCGTACCTTACCAACGCTTAGCTAGCGATACCATTTTGTTCAGCAGACATTATCATCAAGGGATTGTTAAAGAGTAATGTTTGATGTTTTTGAGAGAAAGATCACAGCTACGTGTTTTTTAGAGGGTACCTGCTCATTGGCAGAGATATCACGGCCATGTGCTTTTCTCCCAAAACAGGGACGCTCTCACATCAGAGCTGAACACGATCAGATACAGTGGCAACGTTTAACGTTTAAGCGTGCCTACTGTACCTTCCACTTGCCCAGAGATAACTTGCCAACTTTTTTCATTTTTGGCTACATTCTTGCGCTTGATAGCAAAGCCAAGACCTTGGATGCAAAAGCTATCAATGTAAATTCTTCTTAATGCAAACTATTACATTTTTTTATATTGATTTTTAAAGTTTGTCCTGTTTCACTACTACACAGGTGGAGCCGCAGGGGACAGTTAGTAGGTAATAAGAAGATTATACTCCATAAACAGAATAAGGGACATCAGCAGAATCAATTTCTAAAAACTATTTAGGTGTTCACCTTTTCACCAATATTTACCATCACATAAAAGACTAATAACACACAATACTATATCTTAACAAGTTTCAAACTATACTAATGGGAAAACATTCAGGTGCTTTCAGCAACTAAGGTTAACTGATAGGAAAGTTTGAGAAATTTCACATTTTTCATTTGCTTCATCCAAGAATCATGTATCAAATTTGCATTTATTAAATATTTTTGTAACAATGAGTCACATTAAAAAATAGTGATATAAGAATGCAATTACATGTATTAATGGACTACATCAAATTTGTGTTTTTTAACAGTACTTTAGAAAGGATTTCAAAATGGATCACAAATAGTGTTGCTGTGGCTCAAAAGCTTTTATAGACAGCAGTTCAAGTGATGTGTGCTAGTAGTGGAGGGTCTGTGACCAATCTTCTTAAATATATTTTTTTTCAGTAGAGTAGTACCCATTAATTAGCAAATACAAAATATACAATGAATACAAAATTATCAATAATGGCATAAAGTTACAATCACCCTATAAAAGTAAAAAAGCAACTGAAATAGGTTCCCCATCTAGCCATTTTTTAAAATTATATAAATATATTATAAATATATATATTATATACTTGGAAAGGAATATGAAATATGATCATCAGTGCTGATTCAAGTGTGCAATGCACCCCTGGATGGTGCAGGCTACTGCGAGAGGACGTTCCCCTTTGTAGAGAAGAGTATGCTTATATATGTACTGTATATGAAATTGAACAGTGAGGGGGTGAGGGTGGGTTGGATCCCCTCGGAGATTGAATTTCGCTCATATTTTTATCATAAGCATAGTGTTGGCGGCACTTAAATGTGCCCCACAAGTCATGATGCCTTTAGGCCGGTGTCTTAGTGAAAGTTATCTTAAAGGTTTTATCTTTTGTCTGAAGATACATGGAAGCAAAAACGGCTATTCAGGTATGCGTAAACTGTTACATACTCACCGTGTGTTATACATTATACCACCAAGTAATCAGCACAGCGCAAACTGAAATCCTATCCTTTCCTTGTAATTAGCGGCCAGCATGGTTCTTGTAGCATGCCCAGTGGCTCCAGTCTTTTACCTACAGATCAACTGCAATTCCATTTCTAAACTCGTTCCCTGTTTACATGAGTTAAGGTAGCGGCACCTTTCCTGTGTAATTGATAAGTTCAACCCTTATTTAGCTGCAAGTTAATACAGTGGGGTGCAAAGGTTTGGGCAACCTTGTTAATAGTCATTATTTTCCTGTATAAACCGTTGGTTGTTACGATAAAAAATGTTAGTTAAATATATCATATAGGAGACACACACAGTGATATTTGAGAAGTGAAATGAAGTTTATTGGATTTACAGAAAGTGTGCAATAATTGTTCAAACAAAATCAGGCAGGTGCATAAAATTGGGCACCGTTGTCATTTTATTGATTCCAAAACTTTTAGAACTAATTATTGGAACTCAAATTGGCTTGGTAAGCTCAGTGACCCTTGACCTACATACACAGGTGAATCCGAGTATTTAAGGGGGTCAATTGTAAGTTTCCCTCCTCCTTTAATTTTCTCTGAAGAGTAGCAACATGGGGGTCACAAAACAACTCTTAAATGACCTGAAGACAAAGATTGTTCACCATCATGGTTTAGGGAAGGATACAGAAAGCTGTCCCAGAGATTGAAGCTGTCTGTTTCCACAGTTAGGAACATATTGAGGAAATGGAAGACCACAGGCTCAGTTCAAGTTAAGGCTCAAGTGGCAGACCAAGAAAGATTTGGATAGACAGAAGCGACGAATGGTGAGAACAGTCAGAGTCAACCCACAGACCAGCACCAAAGACCTACAACATCATCTTGCAGCAGATGGAGTCACTGTGCATCGTTCAACCATTCGGCACTTTACACAAGGAGATGCTGTATGTGAGAGTGATGCAGAGGAAGCACAAACAGAGCCGCTTGAGGTCTGCTCAAGCACATTTGGACAAGCCAGCTTCATTTTGGAATAAGGTGCTGTGGACTGATGAAACTAAAATTGAGTTATTTGGGCATAACAAGGGCGTTATGCATGGAGGAAAAAGAACACAGCATTCCAAGAAAAACACCTGCTACCTACTGTAAAATATGGTGGTGGTTCCATCATGCTGTGGGGCTGTGTGGCCAGTGCAGGGACTGGGAATCTTGTCAAAGTTGAGGGACGCATGGATTCCACTCAGTATCAGCAGATTCTGGAGACCAATGTCCAGGAATCAGTGACAAAGCTGAAGCTGCGCCGGGGCTGGATCTTTCAACAAGACAACGACCGAAACACTGCTCAAAATCCACTAAGGCATTCATGCAGAGGAACAAGTACAACGTTCTGGAATGGCCATCTCAGTCCCCAGACCTGAATATAATTGAAAATCTGTGGTGTGAGTTAAAGAGAGCTGTCCATGCTCGGAAGCCATCAAACCTGAATGAACTAGAGATGTTTTGTAAAGAGGAATGGTCCAAAATACCTTCAACCACAATCCAGACTCTCATTGGAACCTACAGGAAGCGTTTAGAGGCTGTAATTTCTGCAAAAGGCGGATCTACTAAATATTGATTTCATTTCTTTTTTGTGGTGCCCAAATTTATGCACCTGCCTGATTTTGTTTGAACAATTATTGCACACTTTCTGTAAATCCAATAAACTTCATTTCACTTCTCAAATATCACTGTGTGTGTCTCCTATATGATATATTTAACTGACATTTTTTATCGTAACAACCAACAATTTATACAGGAAAATAATGACTATTAACAAGGTTGCCCAAACTTTTGCATCCCACTGTAACATTGGTTGTTTACAGTACTAATGTTAGTTTAATCAATTCAGTGTTATACAGTATATGCTTACACAATTCCCTTTCTATTTATTTTAGGAGAAGTGACATTTTTTTCTTCTTCTGTGGTTTACTTACCTAAAGCAACTGGAGAAGGGTTCTGCTGTGTAAGCTGCTAGTGCACGTATGCCGTCTCCAGGATCTCACTCATTTCCCTTTAGTATTGAAGAAGGTGTCAGACAAGTAAAAGAGGAATATACACAAAATATAAGTTAGGCAATCACTTTCAAGGTATAATTGAAACAGTAAACTAATTCATATTTGAAGTTGCACTGAATGTTCCTCTGTTTTAAGACAGACAAATTTGCAAGTTCGCCAATACTTTTCAATGAGAGATTTTGAAATTTCAAATTTGTGTACAGTGCAAGATATCTCAACAAAACATTAACTGTCTTCACAAATTTTATTGAATAAGTGCACCACATTTCAGTTAAATTGGTCTATGGGAGGCCTAGTTGTTTTGTGCGAATAGACAGACAGATGGACGTGTCTCTAAGAATAAGGGATTTATACATTACATGCGAACACACCTAAAAATGAATGAAATATCTTTCAAACATGTCAGCACATGTGTCAGCAATATAGGCAACTGCTCCTTATTGGTGAAGTCAAAAGAAAATGAGGAACACTTACACAGACAGTGGAAGTACAGAAAGGGAAAGGCAAGTACTGCTAGGCATTGGAGATCCCTGCAGTTATGGTGGGTAGCACAGAAGGAATTTACACATGAGCACCAAAGACACAAAAAAGAGCGTTAGGCCAAGGAAGACCGACTAATAGCCAGAATGCCTCCAGGCTAATAAAGAGCAGCATGAGATCTCAAGTTAATGGAGATGGAACCATGTGGGAGGACATGCTTAAGGTCAGTGATTTCCTTACAGCCATTAGGGAAGCATCATATTATCCTTGACTGGGACTATTGTTATTATGTGGCAGAGATCTGGACTTGAGTCACAAATTTGATGATTTCACACTCAACTCGAAGAAATCGAAAAGACTTAAAACTTGCCTTGGACTTGAACAGCAATAACTTCTACTTAGAATTCGACTTACACCTTGTGTCTTGTGAAGAGTTGACCACCCACACAAACTAAGTTGGATGCCAACGTTTAAATGAAGGCAGGGAGAAAGGGCTACAAACGTGCTGACGGGGATTATCATCTTTAATTATTAAGCAGGAAAAGAATTGCAATGTGGAATAGCAATTGCAGATGGAGATGCAACAACTTTGTTCAACATTTGAGGCTACACAAAGAACTGTAAGTTTAGTTTATTTAATAATTAATGTTAGCAAACAAAGGAGGTGTAACAAGTTAGCCAAACATAAAGTTAGTAAATGTGAAATGACAGCCAGTTGAACTTTTCATATTCCTCCTATTGATTTGATGTTAGCTAAATCTATTTTACTTAGTTTGCATCTTTGTGACTGTGTGACTGTTAGGGAACAGCAAGTCGAGGAGAGAGCATGTCTGAGAATCCGCAAAAGTGCTCTCAAACTGGAAAGGTCAGTTTTATTAAAAATGATGAAGATGTGCATGATTAAAGCCAATAACATGGCATGGTGGCCACTCATTAAAAATAATTTGTGTGTGATGAGGATAATGATTGATTTTAACACTAATGGAATTACAGAAATAATAAGTAGAAATAATAAATGATAATGCACACTTATAAAAAAAAAATATTATAACAAAAAGCATACAACAATTAGTCATTAAGGGCACTACATATGAATACATAAAAATAAATAAAGAAGAAAGAAAAAAAATTTAGAATGATGAAACAAAAAGCTAAAAACAGTAAATAAATATACAGTTCTAACAAAATGTATGTAAAATGATAGTTCAATGCAAAAGACAAAACATACAACATAAATAATTAAGTACTATACATGTAAATCTAAAAGTCAAGTCACATTTTTATATAACATATTTAAAAGCAGGCCGCGTGGTGGCGCAGTGGTAGCGCTGCTGCCTCGCAGTTAGGAGACCCGGGTTCGCTTCCCGGGTCCTCCCTGCGTGGAGTTTGCATGTTCTCCCGTGTCTCGTGGGTTTCCTCCGGGCGCTCCGGTTTCCTCCCACAATCCAAAGACATGCAGGTTAGGTGGATTGGCGATTCTAAATTGGCCCTAGTGTGTGTTTGTGTGTGTCCTGTGGTGGGTTGGCACCCTGCCCAGGATTGGTTCCTGCCTTGTGTCCAGTGTTGGCTGGGATTGGCTCCAGCAGACCCCCGTGACCCTGTATTCGGATTCAGTGGGTTAGAAAATGGATGGATATTTAAAAACAACAGGAGTTGACCCAAAGTGTTTTCCAGTTAAAAAGAATTGAATAAATAAATAAAGTCACATAGTGGAATATAAAATGTATAAATAAAACAACCTGAAAACAGACATACAAGAAGTAAGAAAATTAAAATAAAATTACAATTAAACTAAATGTAATACAATAAATAAGAAATTAAGAAAAAGAGGGTAACAAATATTAAAATAAGATTAAAGGTCACATATTAGTGGACTAATAAAAACCCTAGGAGAACCTCAAAGTAAAATCAAACCAAGAGAAAAAACATGTGGGTCTTTAATTTAGATTTAAACTCATCAATAATATGGCAGGACTTAATGTTGAGTGGAAGACTATTCCATAGTCTGGGTGCAGCTACAGAGAAAACCCGGTCGCCTTTGGTTTTGAGACGTGAATGAGAAACTGAGAGGAGCTGTTATGAGGATGTCCTAAGTAACCGAGGGGTTGAATACAGAAATAGCCGATATGAAATATACATTATTCATTAAGAGCTTTAAAAACAAATAGCCAAATTGTAAAATCAACTCTGTATTTCATAGGTAACCAGTGTAAATGAGCTAGAACATGAGTGATATGCTTTCTTTTCTTTGTTCCAGTTAAAAGAACAGGACAGCCCTATATACAGGGATAAGCCGAGAGGTGATAAGAGCATGGATAACTATTGCCAGGCCCTTATGAGATATAATCAGCTTTAACTTAGCTATAGTTCTAAGATGATAAAACATGTCTTTTACAACATTGCTGACTTGTTTAGTAAAATTCAATGAAGCATCCAAAAACACAGTGAGGTTTTAAACCTCATTATGCAGATTTACAGATAGTGGACCTAGCTTGCTGCTAAGGCTAGTGACAGAGATTTGGGGGACAAATTTAATCACTTCAACTTTATTTTCATTTTGTTGAAGAAACTTACTTGCCATCTAGCATTTAATATCATTTAAGCAACTATAAAGGTTCTTCAGAGAGCAGGTGCTGTCAGCTGTAACTGGTAGGTAAAATTCAGTGTCATCTGCATAACAATGATACAAAATATTGTATTTTTCAAAGACAGAGCCAAGGGGTAGCATGTATAGTGAGAATTTAAGAGGCCCTAAAATCAAACCTTGGGGAATTCCACATTTAATGAGAGTGGAGAATGAGGAACAGTTACTGTACCTATTCTGACAGAGAAGCTTCTTTCTCTCAGGTAGGCGGGAAACCATTTTGACACTGGGCCCTGCAAGTGGAGTCAGATTCTGAGCTATGCGGAACTCTAACGCCACACTGGAATTTGTCAAAGATGTTAAACCTGTTCAAATAGTAGGAGATCTGGGAAAATACAACTTTTTCCAGTATCTTGGAAATAAACAGTATGTTGGAGATTGGCCTGTAGTTTTTATGGTCATTGGGGTCTAGACTAGGTTCCTTTAATAGGGGTTGTACAATTGCACGTTTAAAACTAGAAGGTATGACTCCACTGGTTAATGAGCTATTTATTATAGCCAAAATAAAGAGGCAGATTGTAATAAAAACTTCCTTAAAAAGACATGAAGGTATAATGTCAAAGGGGCAGTAAGTGGCATTCATTTGTGAGACCACTGCAGACAACTGGGCAGACGACACTGGCTGAAATTGCTGGAGGTAGCTGACTGGATGATGTGTCCCAAGGGGATCAGTGTCTGGGGGTGAAATGCTAGATTTTATGTTGTTAACGTTGTCAATGTAGAATAATGTACAATACAATAATGTACAATTGTGTGTGTGATATTCAGGAAAAATTATTAAAGTTAGCCAGGACATGTTGGTGTAATTTACACATCCCTTAAATTTCTAAGGTCTGGAGGTTAATTATTAACCCTGAGCATTAATAAACAGATACTGTAGGTGCCACATTCTATGTCCATAACTTTTAGAAGGTTAGAAGCTCATAAAGTATACAAGAAGTAAAATGACTTCATGGGCAGGAACCCAAGAGAGTTCCCCTAAGCCCAAGGTGACAGCAGAGGGCTCATGTACGGTACAAGTGCAGTCCTATGCCCAGATGCAAGTGTCAGGGAAGGTCAGAGACACTCTCAGAATTAAACACTGAGACCTCCACAAGGTGTTTCAGACATGGTTCTAGAGATTGTCTCAGAAATAACTTCACAATAGAATATAAAGCTTACCCTGGCCATAGGTGTTTTGACCAAAGAGTCTCAAGGTGAGTTGAGGAAGGACTCAGTCCTGCAAGGTATAAGTATGGTCAGAACATTGGAGACACAATAGAAGCGTTTTTTTGGGAGGTGACTTGGAAAAGTTTAAGTGCTGCTAACAGTGTTGTTTGGAGTTGTGAGCCAGTTAATGAGTCACATAACCCTACAAGAAAAAGGGTTTTGAACCTGCTTAACCTGGTCCAAGGCTTTGCTTTGGAGCTTATGGGTTTGTGGCAAAGTTATCATATGTGTTTGCCTCCCTTCACAATCTAACTCTCTGTGACCAAATATTGAAAATTAATGTATGGATAAACATATATAATTATCCCCTCTTCTAGTTACAAATGGTGTCCCTTGGGGGTCTGTGACCAGTTCTCTTTTCTGTGCAAATGTAGTCATTGATAGATAGATAGATAGATAGATAGATAGATAGATAGATAGATAGATAGATAGATAGATAGATAGATAGATAGATAGATAGATAGATCTTATTGCAGATGTTGAAGGATGCCAACCTTCTAAGGAAGTATTGTCTGCTCTGACCTTTCTTACATAGACCATCAGTATTGGCAGTCCAGTTTAATTTGTCATCTAGCTGCACTCCCAGATATTTAAAGGTCTGTGCCCTCTGCACACAGTCACCTCTGATGATCACGGGGTCCATGAGGGGCCTGGGCCTCCTAAAATCCACCACCAGTTCCTTGGTCTTGCTGGTGTTCAGGTGTAAGTGGTTTGAGTCGCACCATTTAACAAAGTCTTTGATTAGCTTCCTGTACTCCTCCTCCTGCCCACTCCTGATGCAGCCCACAATAACAGTGTCGTCAGTGAACTTTTGCACGTGGTAGGACTCCGAATCATATTGGAAGTCTGATGTATGTTGGCTGAACAGGACAAGAGAAAGTACAGTCCCGTGCGGTGCCTCTGTGTTGCTGACCACAATGTCAGACCTGCAGTTCCCAAGACGCACATGCTGAGGTCTGTCTGTAAGATAGTACACAATCCATGGTATTGGGAAATGTAATTTGGAAACGCAATATTAACTTTCATTTTATTCGTATTGTGCTCATCTGAATTTTACAATTAAAGCTAATAGTACTTCTTCAAGTATTTAATTAATTCCATTATTGATACAAACAGTGGATGAATGATAATTTACTGAGTTTAAATTAAAAAAAAAAACAAAAGTTCCTTTCATGTCTGATAGCTATAAAAAGCAAGCAAATATAGTACTGTATGTTATTAACTTTTGAAAGACTGAATTTAAGTTTGATTGAATGTATCTAAAATTTGTGTTTTTGATTGAACCTTCAGTCATTACATTTCTACACTGTAATCAGCTTTCTCCAGATTAAGAAATATTGAAAACCTCAAGAGATTTCTTTTCAGATTTAGGTTCTAGAGAACCTTTGCCACTCATTTTTGTCTAGCAGAATTCATTGATTAATTGGTCAGGCTATTCAAATTGTTCTCTCACGACAATGCTGATAATTCAAAACAAAAACAGCAGAGATCATAATTAGAACTGCCAAGCATGTCCATGCAGGACCGTCTTAACAGCGTCATAGGCCACCAGGCAAAGTAATGTACTGAGGGCCGTGTTTTGACAGCAAAACAGAAACATACACAGGCATCAGGAACATCGTGGGCCCTTCTGCTTCTGGGGCCCCTGGCCAGTGCCCCACATTAAGATGGCCCTATGTCCATGTAATCTGCAAATTACTTTATTAGCTTCCAAATATGTTTAGAGCTGATCTTAAAATCCTCCTTCTCATATATAAAGTAAGTAAATCTTTTAGGACATACATTGCAGTCTGAAGATGATCCCCTCCTTAAAATGCTGAGGTTAATTAAACTAGAAAGTACTCAGTGTAGTGCACTGTGGTCATAGGTGGAAGTTATTAAGAAAAAATATAATTGAATAGAATTGAAAATATAGATGGTTATACACACAAACAAACATACTGTAGACATTAAGAATATATTGCCAAAACGTTGTATCTTTAACATTTTCTCCTTTTCAATATGGAAACAACCTTTGGTCATTTCTTTATATTTATATGTATACATATATGTAATGTGCCAATTCATTTCATGCCCACTTTTTCAAACACTGCATTCACATTGGGAGTTAGGAGGGAATCAGCAATGAAAAAAACATTGTAAGCTACTAAATTCTCCATCTTAGCACCTACATTGGTCCTTCCTTTTATGCTTTTGTGTGTGTTCTGGCTTCGCTCCTACATACTGTGCTAAATTGTCACTTGGGTTTCTTTCCAAATCCTAAGCAGTAATATGCACTTTTGTGTGCATTACCCATGTAATTGTGTTTTGCATAAAGTTTACAAGTGATTACAGTTTACTGATTACTGACTAGGCAGTAAGTTCTATTATACAGTTTTCAGTGAAGCAGGTTATTATCTTCCAAGTTAATGTTAGAAAGCAGAGTGATGCGTATCCACATGAAAACAAAGGGTTATGCTGATAAGGCATTGGTTAACTAAACATGTGTTGACCAAATACATAGAAGTGCTTGTATTTCTGTTTCACTTATGTTTGACAGTTTTTTTTATTATATTATGTATTAAATTTCTATTGGTCAGGAAGTCATCATTCTCAGAATGATGAAGGATGTTGAGAAAAAAAAAAGGTTTCGTTCTGTGTCGAGTCTCCAACTCTTAGCTTTACAAAAGGTTGTAAAAATATTTTTTTATTAACTTAGATTTATAGTGTTTTGTTTTTAAAATAAAATTGTATATGTATTTTGCTTAACTTATGTAATATTGTCAGTCCTACTTAAACTTTACTTAAAAAGTCAGACCTAGACCCACACATACTAAATAATTATAGGCCTATTTCAAATTTACCATTTCTCTCTAAAATACTAGAGAAAGTAGTCGCCAGTCAGCTTCAGTCACACCTTACGCATTACAATTTATTTGAGAAATTCCAGTCTGGCTTTCGCACTGGTCATAGTACAGAAACGGCACTAACACGGGTTGTAAATGACATTCTGATATCCTCTGATGAAGGAAACTCCACTGTAATTATGTTGTTGGACTTAAGTGCAGCATTTGACACCATTGACCATTCTATTTTACTGCACAGGCTAGAAAACGATGTTGGGCTTACAGGCCCCGTGCTCGCTTGGTTCAGTTCTTATTTATCAAATCGATTCCAGTATGTACAGAAATGTGCAGACAGTACTCCATCATTATACACAGAAGTTCAATATGGTGTCCCGCAGGGCTCAGTACTGGGACCTTTACTGTTTTCACTTTACATGCTTCCACTGGGATCTCTCATTAGGAAACATAATGTTAATTTTCACTCGTGTGCAGATGACACCCAGTTATACCTTTCATTTAAATCAAATGAAGTTTCTCCAATGTTGTCTTTAATTAGTTGTGTTAGTGAATTAAAGGAATGGATGAATGAGAACTACTTGTCTTTAAATACAGATAAAACAGAGATGTTAATTGTTGGAGGGAATGACGCTGATCACAGCAATATTTTGTCGTCATTTAACTCAGTTGGAATCCCAATTAATTTTACTGAATCAGCCCGCAATCTAGGAGTTATCTTTGACTCTAGCATGTCATTTAAAGCACATATTACAAAGTTGTCCAAAACATGTTTTTCCATCTTAAAAATGTTAGGAAATTAAGCGCTTTCTAAATAAACAGGATTGTGAGAAATTAATTCATGCATTTATCTCTAGTAGGATTGACTACTGCAATGCGGTTTTCACTGGCTGTTCAAACTGTTCTCTATACAGCCTCCAGTTAATCCAAAATGCGCTGCAAGAATTATTACAAGAACAAGAAAATATGAACACATAACCCCAGTTCTTAAATCTTACACTGGCTCCCAGTTAAGTTTAGGGCAGATTTCAAAATCCTCCTTTTAACATATAAAGCATTAAATGGCCAAGGTCCGCTTACTTGTCTGAACTTATCATGACTTACAAACCTGAGCGCACATTAAGATCTCAAGATGCCGGTCTGCTTAGGATTCCAAGGATTAATAAAATAACAGTGGGAGGTCGAGCTTTTAGTTACAGGGCCCCTAAACTGTGGAATGGTCTTCCTGCTTCCATAAGAGATGCCCCTTCAGTCTCAGCCTTTAAATCCGGCTGAAGACTCACTACTTCAGTTTAGCATATCCTGACTAGAGCTGCTAATTAACTGTACAACTGCATCTCTGTTGTTAGTCATTAGCACTATAACATAAGTAACATGATAATTATATTTGAATACTAACCCTCACCTATTCTGTTTCTTTTCTCGGTACCCAAATGTGGCAATTGGTGCCACGGCCCACTTGCCAAGTTGTTTGCCTGCCTATGGTAAAGTCATCCCTGATGGAGGATCACAGGAATCATGGGAAAGAGGGTCCTTTCATCGAGCAACGTTTCAGCCGTGGCATGGTCAAATGGGGAGGCAGCTAGATGGATGAGGTTTCCAGGACTCTAAAAATATCCAAACCTTATTATGTGATATCATCTACTGTTAAACCGTACTTCTAAAATTTTTATTATTATGCTGTATTAAGGATTTGTTCTGTTCTGTGTATTGTATTGTATTGACCCCCTTTTTTTGACACCCACTGCACGCCCAACCTACCTGGAAAGGGGTCTCTCTTTGAACTGCCTTTCCGAGGTTTCTTCCATTTTCCCTACAAGGTTTTTTGGGAGTTTTTCCTTGTCTTCTCAGAGAGTCAAGGCTGGGGGGCTGTCAAAAGGCAGGGCCTGTTAAAGCCCATTGCGGCACTCCCTGTGTGATTTTGGGCTATACAAAAATAAACTGTATTGTATTGTATTGTAGGCCCGGGTTAACTTCTCAGGTCCTCCCTGCGTGGAGTTTGCATGTTCTCCCCGTGTCTCTGTGGGTTTCCTCCGGGTACTCTGGTTTTCTCCCACAGTCCAAAGACATGCAGGTTAGGTGCATTGGCGATTCTAAATTGTCCCTAGTGTGTGCTTGGTATGTGTGTGGGTGTGTGTATGTGTGTGTGTGTGTGTGCGCTGTGCGGTGGGCTGGCGCCCTGTCCGGGGTTTGTTTCCTGCCTTGCACCCTGTGTTGGCTGGGATTGGATCCAGCAGACCCCCGAGACCCTGTAATTAGGATATAGCGGGTTGGATAATGGATGGATGGATTTTGTCAAATGTGCTTTACCCAATTTGCAGTTGCAAGGGGCTGAGACACATTCCAAAATCATCGAGTTCATTAAACAATACACCTCTTTAAAACTTCTTTCAGCAGTCTCTGTTGTCTATGACGCAGGGAATGAGCACATAATATCAGGAAATTCTGGACTTAAGATAAATGAAGCTTATTATCAAACAGACATGTGCATCAATTGTACTAAACATTATCTCATCATTTGTTTTTGCCCCTTCTTTACCCACTTAAACATGTTTCCATGGCTATGCTGTAGAGCGCTATAAATGTGTACTAGTGACAGCCAGATTGACTGTCCTCTCTGGAATTCTGGAGGAGGTATAAAATGTGCTGGAGCTGCATACTGCCCCCTGGCAGAACTTTAGGTAATGTAACAGGAATTCCCTAACTTAGTCCTGGATCCTGAATATCCCATTTACTTATTAGCATTACTCTCACTTAGCCTGAAGATGTGTTGCTGTATGCATTTCCTTCACATATAAACAAAAAACACACTTAATTTATTTGAAGCATGGCTGTCATTTGCAATGAAGTTACAAGCATGGATTTGAAACTTTGGGAGTATGTTGAACAGATTGTTATTTTTTTTTAGGGTAAGAACAGAATAAGGACTTCCAGTATACATCTGAGAATGAGCGAAGTGAATGAACTCTTAAGAATTTAAAGGACAGAAGGAATAAAAAATGCATTTCCCATAATTACTATGGGAATGATTCTGATCAAGACATTTAATATAATGCATCAGCATACACTTAAGTCCATAAATATTTGGACAGAGACAACTTTTTTCTAATTTTGGTTCTGTACATTACCACAATGAATTTTAAATGAAACAACTCAGATGCAGTTGAAGTGCAGACTTTCAGCTTTAATTCAGTGGGTTGAACAAAACGATTGCATAAAAATGTGAGGCAACTAAAGCATTTTTTTTAACACAATCCCTTCATTTCAGGGGCTCAAAAGTAATTAAATAACTGGAAATAAAATGTTCATTTCTAATACTTGGTTGAAAACCCTTTGCTGCCAATGACAGCCTGAAGTCTTGAACTCCTGGACATCACCAGAGGATGGGTTTCCTCTTTTTAATGCTCTGCCAGGCCTTTACTGCAGCGGCTTTACTTTCAGTTGCTGTTTGTTTGTGGGCCTTTCTGTCCAAAGTTTAGTCTTCAACAAGTGAAATGCATGCTCAGCTGTGTTAAGATCAGGTGACTGACTTGGCCATTCAAGAATTTTCCACTTCTTTGCTTTAATAAACTCCTGGGTTGCTTTGGCTGTATGTTTTGGGTCATTGTCCATCTGTATCATGAAACGCCGCCCAATCAATTTGACGTCATTTAGCTGGATTTGAGCAGACAGTATGTCTCTGAACACCTCAGAATTCATTCGGCTGCTTCTGTCCTGTGTCACATCATCAATAAACACTAGTGTCCCAGTGCCACTGGCAGCCATGCATACCCAAGCCATCACACTGCCTCCCACCATGTTTTACAGATGATGTGGTATGCTTTGGATAATGAGCTGTTCCACGCCTTCTCCATACTTTTTTCTTGCCATCATTCTGGTAGAGGTTGATCTTGGTTTCATCTGTCCAAAGAATGTTTTTCCAGAACTGTGCTGGCTTTTTTAGATGTTCTTTAGCAAAGTCCAATCTAGCCTTTCAGTTCTTGAGGCTTATGAGTGGCTTGCACCTTGCAGTGCACCCTCTGTATTTACTTTCATGCAGTCTTCACTTTATGGTAGACTTGGATATCGATACGCCGACCCTCTGGAGAGTGTTGTTCACTTGGTTGGCTGTTATGAAGGGGTTTCTCTTCACCATGGAAATGATTCTGTGATCATCCACCACTATTGTCTTCCATGGATGTCCAGGTCTTTTTGCGTTGCTTCGTTCACCAGTGCTTGCTTTCTTTCTCAGGATGTACCAAACTGTAGATTTTGCCACTCGTAATATTGTAGCAATTACTCAGATGGGTTTTTTCTGTTTTCGCAGCTTAAGGATGGCTTCTTTCACCTGCATGGAGAGCTCCTTTGACCGCATGTTGTCTGTTCCGGGCAAAATCTTCCACATGCAAGCACCACACCTCAAATCAACTCCGGGCCTTTTATCTGCTTAATTGATAAGACATAACGACGGACTTGAACACACCTGCCCATGAAATAGCCTTTGAGTCAATTGTCCAATTACTTTTGAGCCCCTGAAATGAAGGGATTTTGTTAAAAAAATGCTTTAGTTGCCTCACATTTTTATGTAATCTTTTTGTTCAACCCACTGAATTAAAGCTGAAAGTCTGCACTTCAACTGCATCTGAGTTGTTTCATTTAAAATTTATTGTGGTAACGTACAGAACAAAAATTAGAAAAAAGTTGTCTCTGTCCAAATATTTATGGACTTAACTGTATATCCAGCTTTCAGTCATTCACTTTGAACATATATAATGTATGGAAATTTCCTGATTTATTTCCTAATTTATTGAGATACAAATTAGACACATTTTTTGCAGCAATCAGTCTAACTAGCCATTTCAAGCACACCATTATTCATTGTGAAAGGATTTTAAATAGCAAATAAGACCGTATAAGAAAGCATGAGCCGCACCGCTTCACTTTAGACCTCACAAGACACTATGCTGGAGTCTATATTTGTTTCATGCTATCAATCTTTTGTCAATGTCATCCCTTGTATTCTCTGAGTAGTGTTGCAGAATGTTGTCTGACTTCACCTCTTCTAATTTTTAACAGTTGTCACTAATTATTCCTTTCATAACAGTGTTTGAACAATGATAATAAAAGAAATGTGTATTAGGCTTCTCTCAAATGTGCCACTACCTGTTACAGTACTTGAAGGGCTATAAGCTACTGTCGATATATGTGTGGAGGAGTGTATTCATAGTCAGCAGTTATATTTTAAAATCAGTTTATACATTCCTGTCTTGTTCTACCTTGTGTTTAGCATTTTAAGAGCAAATTAGATCAATTTCTCTACATTAAGTGAGGATGTTGAAAGTATTTTTGATATTTTTTTGGAAATATTTAATATTTGCTCATTCAATCCTGAAATCAATTATCAAGATGGATGAGAAATTTAAGTTGCAGAGATTTAGGATTAATTAAGAAAATGAATTAAATCAGGTTATATAGATTGAAGCACTGGAGGCCAAAAATTGCTAACCTTGTTTGAAAGACATAAGTAACATGTAGCTTAGTGAAAACTGAACTGAAGATATTTGTGTGTTTTCAAAGTGATTTCCCAAAATAATTTCTTACTTTGTTATAAACACAGTTTGGTCAGCAATTGATTCTCAATTCGGCCTTAAAAACCCAGTCACCGTGATGGCACATGACAATCAGTGTGTGAATCACATGCTGGGCAACATGCAGCACCATAGCATGAAATGGCAGCACTCATGAGATAACCAGAAAACAAATGAAAAACAAAAACAGCCAAAAGAGCAAAAAAGAAAATATTATTAAATCCTGACAATATTCTGGTGTTGCTCTTCCATATGTCTCATATTTTAGAGACACACAAATTAGACCTAATCACATACTGCATGTAAAGAATGCTGTGGGTATTGGGTGTATTTATGCACAGTTACTACTTTTTTAAATTGCCTGTTTGAGGGCTGTAAGGAAATAATCTTTACTGTTGTCCTTATCTATATATATATAGGAGAGTTGGGCTCCGAGAGACTGTGTTTGTGTGTTTGTGAAGGGATTGAGAGTTAAGGCGGGTGGGGGAGTCACGTGATCATCTCCCCTCCCATTCACTTCATTTCGCTCCGAGCTGCGCAGCTGACGCGGTCTTGCCGTTCTTTTTCCTTAGTGTTTAGTCCTTTCAACAACAACAACAACATTTATTTATATAGCACATTTTCATACAAAAAAATGTAGCTCAAAGTGCTTTCACCTTTACTAATTTACTGTTTAGTACACGCGGTACTTACACAGTCACTCATAAAAGGGGAGAAGACTCGGTGCAAGAAATGGGTATTGAAACTACGTTGGAAGACATGCAATCAATGAAGCCATTAAACGGATCTCAAGAGAGGTCTTCTAGGTTGGAAAAAAGCGCTTGGCTGCCAAAACCAGGCAATTAAACGAATCTCAACAAGAAACGACTTCTACGTTAGGAAAAAATGATTCGCTGCCAAAATCAGGCGGTTAAACGAATCTAAAGAAGACAGGATTTCCAGATTGGGAAAAGGACGATTGGCTGCCAAAACCAGGCGGTTTAAAGAATCGGAAAACGACTGGACGTCTAGATTGGAAAAACCACGATCCACTGCCGAAACTAGCTGGTTAAACGTGCAGTGAAGCCCGTCAGGTCTGCTAGTCTATTTATATAAAAGTCAATGTGTGTATGTATGTTCCAGCATCACGTCCGAATGGCTGGAGCGATTTTCATGAAACTTGGTACACATGTTCCTCATCGGTCGACTAAAATTACTGTAGGGTGAAATCAGCCGTAACCCACCCCCTTCTGGGTAAGGAGGGGTGATCTTGCGGTCTTGTATGCATGTTATCATCCAGTTGACACTCGGAATGACCACCAGAGGGCGAACTGGAGGTGACTGCCAGCATTCTTTATGTTTGAGCTGCACGGCGCCCCATTGCTTTTGAAATTAAATAGAGTTCTACGCGTGGAAGTGTGTGTGTCTGTCCGGCCCAGAAGTGAGACGTAGAGTCAGGGTGAGGGCTTCAGCTCCAAGGATACGGAAGCGTTGCCAGTACAACGGCAAAAGGAAACCTCCTAAGAAAGACAGTTGATTGGCTGCTAATGCACAAACGATGCAAGCACTTCGGCAACATGAATCCTTCTGGCAGAGAGATGTCCAGAGTAGTTCTGACAATTTAAATACTTTCTAGGATCGGCTTACACGGTCAGTATATACCAGGCAACTGCCAGCATTCTTTATTTTTGAGCAGCACCGTGCCCCTGTTGCTTTTCAAATTAAATAAGTGTTGGCCGCTTCCGAGCATCAACTAGATGATAACATACATACAAGACCGCAAGACAAGGACATTAGTGAGTCTTTATTGTTTCTTAATTTATTTTTATTTTTTGACGTTGTGTTTTTTTAATTATGTTTTTCTCAAACAATTAAAAAAAACACGAGGGCGAACTGGAGATGTCTGCCAGCATTCTTTATGTTTGAGCACCACACGCCCCTGTTGCTTTTCAAATTAAATACATTTGGCCGGTTCCAACTGTCAACTGGATGATAACATACATATAACACTGCAAGACAAGTGCATTAATGAGTCTTTATCCATCCATCCATTATCCAACCCGCTATATCCTAACTATAGAGTCACGGGGGTCCACTGGAGCCAATCCCAGCCAACACAGGGCGCAAGGCAGGAAACAAACCCCAGGCATGGTGCCAGCCCACCACAGAAAACCCATGCAGACACGGGGAGAACATGCAAACTGCACACGGGGATGACCCGGGAAGTGAACCCAAGTTTATTGTTTGTTAATTTATTTTTAAAGTTGTGTTTTTTTTTTAATTATGTTTTTCTCAAACAATTAAAAAAAAACTTTATTTTCCTCCCGGGCAACGCTGGGTGTTTCAGCTAGTATATAATATGCTTGCAACTGAGATTATTATGACATTAAAGTATTTCCTTTTTTGCAAAACTATGGTTTTAAGCTTGTGTAGTTTCTGTCTTTTTTTCTTGGTTATGTGTTGGCATTCTCAGAGTGCTGATTTTTTATTGGTATGCTCCATAGATACATCATAAAACGGAAAGTTAAAAAGTTGCTGTTGATTTATGTATGTATTTATTCAACCAATGCACTAGAAACCAAACTTATGTTGATGCTATATACCCAAATAATTTATTTAATTTATTTTAGATGTATTCACATATAATATAAGAAGTATCGGTCAGTCAGTCAGTTATGGCTGTCCGTCAATCTGATGATCATGCTGCCCATCCATTTGTCCATCTCAATCACTCTCCCTACTGTGTGCATTCTGATGGAAGAGCAGGCCAATTTGGGTAGACCTGGGGGCATGATGGGTGAGGGATTTGCCCCCCAGACACAGTGGGTTGGTTTCGATGGTGATGCCTTGCCATTCTCTTCTCCTCTTGTTGGTGTGTCTGTTGTTGTTCAAAGTGATGGACTCCTTCATTTACAGTTGTGCTTGAAAGTTTCTGAACCCTTTAGAATTTTCTATATTTCTGCATAAATTTGACCTAAAACATCATCAGAATTTCACTCAAGTCCTAAAAGTAGATAAAGAGAAACCACTTAAACAAATGAGACAGAAATATTATACTTGGTCATTTATTTATTAAGGAAAATGATCGAATATTACATATTTGTGAGTGGCAAAAGTATGTGAACCTCTAGAATTAGCAGTTAGTTTGAAGGTGAAATTCGAGTCCGGTGTTTTCAATCAATGGGATGCCAATCAGGTGTGAGTGGGCACCCTGTGTTATTTAAAGAACAGGATCTATCAAAGTCTGCTCTTCACAACACATGTTTATGGAAGTGTATCATGGCACGAACACAGGAGATTTCTGAGGACCTCACAAAAAGAGTTGTTGATGCTCATCAGGCTGGAAAAGGTTACAAAACCATCTCTAAAGAGTTTGGACTCCACCAATCCACAGTCAGACAGATTGTGCACAAATGGAGGAAATTCAAGACTATTGTTACCCTCCCCAGGAGTGGTCGACCAACAAAGATCACTCCAAGAGCAAGGTGTGTAATAGTCGGCGAGGTCACAAAGGACCCCAGGGTAACTTCTAAGCAACTGAAGGCCTCTTTCACATTGGCTAATGTTCATGTTCATGAGTCTACCATCAGGAGAACACTGAACAACAATGGTGTGCATGGCAGGGTTTTAAGGAGAAAGCCACTGCTCTCCAAAAAAACATTGCTGCTCGTCTGCAGTTTGCTAAAGATCACGTGGACAAACCAGAAGGCTATTGGAAGAATGTTTTGTGGACAGATGAGACCAAAATAGAACTTTTTGGTTTAAATTAAAAGCGTTATGTTTGGAGAAAGGAAGAACTGCATTCCAGCATAAGAACCTTATCCCATCTGTGAAACATGGTGGTGGTAGTATCATGGTTTGGGCCTGTTTTGCTGCATCTCTGCCAGGATGGCTTGCCTTCATTGATGGAACAATGATTTCTGAATTATATCAGAGAATTCTAAATGAAAATGTCAGGACATCTGTCCATGAACTGAATCTCAAGAGAAGGTGGGTCATGCAGCAAGACAACGACCCTAAACACACAAGTCGTTCTACCAAAGAATGGTTAAAGAAGAATAAAGTGAATGTTTTGGAATGGCCAAGTCAAAGTCCTGACCTTAATCCAATCGAAATGTTGTGGAAGGACCTGAAGAGAGCAGTTCATGTGAGGAAACCCACCAACATCCTAGAGTTGAAGCTGTTCTGTACGGAGGAATGGGCTAAAATTCCTCCAAGCTGGTGTGCAGGAATGATCAAAAGTTACCGGAAAATGTTTAGTTGCAGTTATTGCTGCAAAGGGGGGTCACACAAGATACTGAAAGCAAAGGTTCACATACTTTTGCCACTCACAGATATGTAATATTCGATCATTTTCCTCAATAAATAAATGACCAAGTATAATATTTTTGTCTCATTTATTTAACTGGTTTCTGTTTATCTACTTTTAGGACTTGAGTGAAAATCTAATGATGTTTTAGGTCAAATTTATGCAGAAATTTAGAACATTCTAAAGGGTTCACAAACTTTCAAGCACAACTGTATTGTTTGTCTCCAAAGTGCACAGTCCTCAGAAAAATATATCAAGCTGCATACAGTATGTGGAATTGAGTAGATCTTGAGAAAATGCTCCAAGTAGTCCTTCCAGTGTTTTTTTTTGGTCCACCTTGAGGTCAGGATCTTTCAGCGAGTTCACCATACAGGACCATCCAGGGAAGCCAAGACACATCCATATGGATAAAGTGTCCCACCAGCGGAGGACACGGTTGAGCAACATGATCTCAATGCTAGTTGACGAGCAGCATTTCAGAATTTTAGTGTGTGGAACTCGTTCCACCCAGATGAAGCTCAGTATCTTCTGGAGGCAGCGGATGTGGAATGCTTCTAGTGTTGCAGATTTGTTTGCGGTAGGAAGTCCACAACTCGCATCCATAAGGGAATGCTTTTATACATAGTTAGTTACAGAAGACACACATGTGTAGGAGGCCAAATGCAGAGGAGGCTAGTTGGTGGCGGATCGCGATTTCCTCAGTCACAGAGGCATCACTAGATATTATGCTTCCAGGGTAGGTGAGTGATTGTGTGTTCCCCAATGTCTTGTTGCCGAGTTTGATGTCCACTGTAGGATCTGTCTGCAGGTGGGGCAGTCTGAAGGGTCAGTGTCTTAGAGGTGCTGATTTCCTGGCCCATCCAAGAATAGGCTGACTGCATTTCACAATGTAAGTCTGTCTGTCCACATAAAACACCTGAACTCCCAGTAGATCAATTATGTTGAAATTTCAGGCATTTCTTCTTGAAAGAAAGTTGTCAGGAAGGTTACATTTTCATTGAGCTATGTAAAATAGAGAGCACTGTGCATATTTTTAAGATTTTTTAAAAGCTCTCAGTGAAAACAATTGATGAGTTTAGAAAATTATTTATCTTAAAACCGAGACTTAAATTATGGATCATTTTACTGTTTCAAATTTACTTGAGAGAGGTTACTTCTACTTATATATCTGGTGTACAATCTTCTACTCCTGACAGGCCTAATGAATTTCTAATACAAGTTGGTCAAACACTGGGAGAGGAGCACATGTAAGGCCCTTGTACATCAACTCAGTCCTCCTGCTGTTTGAGGTAAATTAACCGTAAAAGCGAAAAACAAAGCAAAAAGGGAAATGATCTAGAATTGAATATAAAAAATAATTATGTAAGCATCACTCTTTAACCATAGTGTAAACAAATATGTCCACCCTATTAAAGTTAACACTAAAAGAAATCTTACAGCTGTTTTATCTGCACCTTTTAATGAGTCAGTATTTCTCTGACACCATAATCTAGCAGCAAAGCTGATATCAAAACCTCCTCTCTGTCATAATCCAAAGCAGCCAACAACTTTACCTTGAAACTTCAACAGAGATTTTATTTCTCCCTTAGTACTTCTTCATTACTTGAGTTGGAATCTTCTCTCTGTGAAAGCTGCTGCCTTTTTTTTAACTACTTTGCATTGTAATGCATATAATTGCATTCTATTATCACTGTTATTTTTTAATATGACTCACTGTTACAAACATATTAAATTCTGTGAACGGCACTATATATCGCCTGACCCGACACAGATTGGACACGGGAGGCACGTGTAAAATAAAAGGACTTTTATTTCTCTTCAGCTGGAGGGCACGTCTTCCCCGTAATCCCCCCAGCCACAACACAGTCCCAAGCACCAGTAACCACCAGTGCAGCACAATCACAAACACTCTTCTCCTTAATGGCACCACCACCACTCCTCCCTCACAACCTTGTCTTCCTCCACCCGACTCTGGCCGATGAGTGGTGGTTGCTGGCTCCCTTTTTATAGGTCACCTGGAAGTGCTCCAGGTGTGTTTGATCACCAAGATCCGATCAGGTGCGATGAAGCTGTTGCCCACACGGGCTCAGGAGTCCCAAACACAGCACCCCCTGGTGGTACCTGCGGGACCCAACAGGGCTGCCCCCAACTCCAATTCCCAGGGAGCCCTGTGGGAAACCGAGGCACTACACCAGCCCAGGGGGGCGGCCATCTAGCGTCCAGGGGGAGGTATTGCACTGTCCAGGGCCGCTCCCCCTGAATACAGTGGGCATGGACGCCAGGCGCCTGTCACAATACATAAAATTGTAATACCTGACTCTTTGATGAAGTAGCTAAAATGTAAAATACTCTAACCTTCAAATCATTTATATTTATTTATTTAAATTACAATTCAGTTAGCGAAGTCAACAAAAGAATGTGAATACTAATCCAAACATACATTTTCTAAATTGTTCCTTCAGGTACTGCTCCTGTATTTAAGAAAAAGAAGGCAGTTTAGATTTTTTGGAAATTCTACATTGGTCCAATGTAAGTACATGTTCACTTCAATGAAGTGGCAGACCAAACACGGCAGCTTCTCACAGGCTCTAAGCCTTGAGTTCAAGTAACCCTAAATAGAAGTAAATGGTTTCAGGAAATGGATGGTTGCAAAGTAAACTCAATAGCTGATAAAAGGTTTACTGTTACAAACTTATTTTTGCGTGATTTTTCCTAGTTCTATTTATCACTGTCATTTTTTTTTATTTCTACAAGAACAGTATGTGGACTGAATAAGGACCTGTTAATTGAGGCTCAAAATGTATTTTGAGCTGACAAATTACCATAAAAAAAGACTTAGAAATGAAAGAGAGACGAGAAGGAGGGGGTGTAGAAAGAAAAAAATGAGTTGCAGAGTGAGCAAAAGGGTGTGCAAAAGAAGAAATGCATAAGCAGTAAAAAGAGAAACGGAGATAAGAGTGTTCAAAGAAAGCTTAATGATGGACAGGTCGATATTGACCAGAATGTTTAATGCAAAGAAAAAAAAAACTGATTTATACAAGAATAAATAAAACATGTCGTGACAAGAGATGAAAAATATAAGCTTAAATAAGAAAGGGTCACAATTAAGTATATTGGGGAGGAAGGGGTGGTGAAAGTCAGCTTGTAAACGGTGAATGAAAAAGAAAGAGGAGCGAAGGGGGAGAGCAAAGCCATGACAAAGAATGAAGCTTGAGTAAAATCCTCGACAAAAGACAGCGAATGGAGAATTTGCTGGGCTGCACTTCAAAGAGCCTCTCGAGGCATGTTGCCGAGGCGACAGACATTAGCATGAGATTAACCAGTTTCGTCACGTTTTTTTGGAGAAGAAGGTGGGAATGAGGGGTGGGAGGGTGGGATAGAGTGGGGTTGTGCTTTATTAGAGGAGGGGGCAGGGAGAGTGCTGTACAGGATTAGGACAAAAAGGGAGACATGGAAATTTGTGCCACCAAAAGGAACTACTGAACGTCAACATTTTGGCTCATCTTACTGAGCATCCTAGCTTCTTAATTAAAGTGTCTGGTATTCTGGAATTTCCCCCCCAAAAAAGTTACAAACTCTTTTTGAAAGCGGAGACAAAAGCCCAGCCTCTTTTTTTTACACTTCAACACAGGTTACTTGAACACTTGATTTTATTTACTAAAAGCTGTGCCAACCAAAAACAAAAAAGAAAACACACCTTTAATTAAGATTTAGTGCGCAGGCTACAGTGAATAGATCACGCTCGGGACTCCTCCCTTGTTAATAGCATTTCATTTGGCAGCTGCTTAAAATAATATCAACACATTCCTGAGCCATGTAATACTGTGATAATTATATCTTAATGTTGTTTATATTTTCAGTTAAAAAAAAGACAAAACTTGGCTATTGTGCTTCTCAGACATTTGCTTTAAAGAAACTGATTTCTTCACCAATAGGGGGCACTGTGACATGATGTCACCTCAGGACTCTTATGCCTTTGGTTGAACTCCAGCTTGATGTGTTCAAACTTCCATTCATCCAAACATCCATTTTCTAACTCTGCTTATCCCATGGAAGGTGCAAGGTAGGAACCAATAGATAGACTGGAGTATTAAAGAGTTTGTACTGGACTTAATATTCTCTAATAATCAGGACAAAATGTAGGCAGTTGAACCATTGAAATCTAGTAATCACAATATGTTTTAGAAGAACATATATATATAAAAACAACAACTGTTAAATTGGATTTAGGAAAAGAAAACTTTGAGAATATGCAAATATTAAAGAAGAAGCTTGCTAAGTATCAAGACAGGCAAGGAGAAGTAGGACAGGCTAAGAAGTAAATGAAATAAATCTCAAGACATGTCCATCCCGAAATTTAGTGGATTAATAAGGAGCTGAGAAATAAAAGGAAAAAACACGAGGGCGATGGTTAAAAATATATTTGTGATGCTAAAAGACAGTTGGACAGGAACATTGTGGAAAACGAAAAAGTTGATTTAAACAGGTTGTTTGAATATTTTGGTAGTAAAAGAATGGTCAATTAGGTACAGTAGGTACAGTAATGGTGAATAAAAGTGAAAATACACAAAAAAGGGTAATTATTTTTCCTAAGTGGTCCTATTTTAAGAAGACAGTAACCTTTCAGGAGTTACAATGCCCTATGATACCTCACTATGAGAAGTGCTACCAGGATTTTTCTTTTTTCATTTTCGAATAGAACTCTACACTGAGTTCAGGCATAGACTGCTGTAACAGCTTTACAGATAAAATACAAATTGCACAATGCACGTACATAAAACTACAGATTAGGTTAAACATACTGTAAAACATCCATCCATCCATCCATTTTCTAACCCGCTGAATCCGAATACAGGGTCACGGGGGTCTGCTGGAGCCAATCCCAGCCAACACAGGGCACAAGGCAGGAACCAATCCGGGGCAGGGTGCCAACCCACCGCAGGACACACACAAACACACCCACACACCAAGCACACACTAGGGCCAATTTACAATTTTAAATTTATTAACACAAATGAATCCTAGCAATGTATGACAATTAATCAATTATTATTGAGGTGCGGCCAGTTGACAGCACAAGAAAGGAAAATATATCTCCTTTACTGTTCGATTGAGAGTTTTGTTATAATCTTCTCCACCACTAGGATACAGAAGCTGTGTGGCAGCTTTTATAGGCAGGACAGGATGACCGGAGGACCCAGGTCATTACAATACATAGCCCTATTCCTTCTATGTTATAAAAAAGTTAAGTAAATTTCTGGAACGCATCTACTTCAGTATCTGAGGTATTACTATATAGGGAACTGAATCTTTAAGCTTAAATAACTGATATGAACAATGAGAAAACTGGGTCAAATTAGTACTATTGTAAACCTATTATCTTTTGGTTATCAGTTCTGTCATTTTTACTCTGATATTCTGACAAAATAGTAAGAGTTGGACATTCTTGAATGAAAGTTCTAGTTGTTAGTTGTGAAATAGTGCAACATGCCAGTGGAGGAAAATGTTTTACTTTTTCAGAATATTCCAAAAGACATACTCATTAGATTGGTGGGAAATGTCAAACTGGTCCGTTGTGAATGTGTATGTGAATAGGACCAGTGATGGACTCACACCCTGTCAAGAGCTGTTTCATGCCTTATGTCTAGTGTCGCTGGAATAGACTGCAGTGCCCCTGTGAACCTGAATTAGGTTAATCAGGTTAAGTTATGATATGCTTATAGATGTTGTGACGTATATGTCTGTCTCCAAAGAGCTGAAGTCACATCCCAGGATACTCCATTTGTCTCCCATATCTCACAGGCATGCATGTGTGTCAACTGGTGATTAAATCAACTCTTTTTTAGTGAGTATGTGCTTGTGTGTGGTCTGTGATGGACAAGCTTCACCATCCAGAGTTGATGTCTGATGTTCAGTCAATTAGATTAAGATAAATGCATGGATGGCATTGTTTATATTTGTACTAGATGAGTATTGATTGAATCCCATCCACAGCAGACCCTGTTGTTTAAGTGGTATTTGGCTATATCCATGTAGGTGGGCAGTGTGGTGTAGTGGTTAGGGCTTTGGTCCTCAAACCCTGAGGTTGTGGGATCAAATTCCACTACTGACAACGGGTGACAATAACCAAGTCACTTGACCTGCCTGATTAACTGGAAACCAAAAGAAATGTAACCAATTGTATCATAAATGTGGTAAGTCGCCATGAATAAAGCCGTTAGGCAAATAAGTAATTGTTCTTACAATATAACCAAACCTGTGGCAATAAAATGCTCTTGAGTGTAGTTTAATTTAAACAGGGTTCTTTGTGAATGTGTTGATATTCGAGGTTGTAATGGGACTGGATTTCTGTTACTTCAGCATATTCTGAACGGCCGTAGAAAATAAATAAATAATCAAAATGTTGGCGTAAGCAAGTAGATGTATAAAAAACATTCCTCAGCATCAATGTGTATATGGCACTCCGCTACCGCGATTTCCTGTGAGTGCTGTCAATGTGGAAGACATCTCTAAGCTTCGTTTTTTATATGTTTATAAAATTCTTTATTATATATTTAAACCATTATATATCTAATGTCATGCTATCACTATTCTGTATCTTGTATTCTTATCAATCTTGCTGTCATTTTTTTCTGTCTTTGCGGGACCATGGCCATGTTGTTTAAACTTGCTATGCCAGTTGCTGTTTACATATCGTACTGACCAAATATTGCAATGTGTCATCACACTCTACCTAAAGTATATAAAATGACAGTGCCCACAAACATGCACCTGAGGATATGATCAAAGAAAAAGGTACGTAAGTGGGACTATTGTTTCGAATAAAACTTACTGTTTTGGTTTATGAGTTGAACAGTTTATTATTTTAATTTCAGACTGTCTCTTGACTATGATTTTCTTTATTCCTAACACATTTGTTTCTGTTTCCTTGCTCCTCCCTCCTCAATTACAACTCTTAGCACTTGTTTGCACTGAAGTAATTATTACAGAATGATCTGATCACTGAGCATCCCCAGACATGGTTATGGGGTAGTCTTAATTTGGAGAACATCAGCTGTTCAAGTCTAACAATCTAGAATATTTTTAACCTAAGAAGTAATTTCTAATTCACTGTTATTTACAAATAGTTAGTTTAGCCAGCAAATTCCAAAAATTAAAGGACAGGTTTGGTCAGTTAATTTACTGAACACAAAAGATACCTTTTACAGATGCATGGTTTTGTTGTAGATGCCTTTTGCATACAATTGTTGAACTTAAAGCAAACTTCTAATATAATTGAAAAAGTCATGTATTAATTATTAAAGAATGGCAATGATTAATCCTTTGGTCCCTGTTCCTGTGCTTGATCAATATGTTTTTATTGGTTTTAGTGGATTTGAGTGCCGCTGAAAGTTTTAGCAGTTCAGGTTTAGCTGAAATTGAACAATTCCTAAGGTTTCATTTAAAATTAAATTACAAATGTCTTCAGTTGACGGAGGGCCTATTGGAATGGGTATAGTTAAATAGTCCACCTAAGCCATCTGTCATGTTTTGGTATTCTGTAATTCAGTACTATTAATTTCTGGATTTATTGAACTTATTGTTCTCTTTGATTTTTTTGGTTATTGTTTGGGCATAGACATCACTGTAGTGTCAATTTTGTGGTTGCTACTTAGAGTTAGTTGAAGCATATAAAACTAGTCTTGGGAGGACATATTTCTATCCTTGACTTTGGTTTTGTGTTTCTGGCCATGACACTCAGTTCTATGTATCTTTTATGCTGTTTTCACCTTTGCCTGTTTTGAATTAAGCTTTTCGCTTGTTCCCAATTGCTTTATACATCTCTGGGTACTCTCTTTCACCTTGCCACTGGACATTTTCATTTTAACAAAATGACAATAATTGAAAGCATTTTATAATAAAAATGATCAATTCCAAGATGGAATTTATTATGGCAATAACAACTAATCAATATATTCATTAATAATTGATGGTTGAAATAATTGATAATGAATTTATTTATTAGCTATTTGCTTTGTTTTATATTACATGTATAACTTGAACAGGAATTACATTGATCAAATTTTGTCTTTTTGAGATGGAAGATGTAAATATGGTTGAGAGTTAAACACCAAAGAACTTAGAAGAGTGGAATCATTTCAACAGATGAGAAATTTGTCTTTTGCATGATCTGTAAAAATGTAATATTTCATTAGGGGAGCACAACTGTGATGTGGGAGTACCTGTAAAGGAAATGCGCCAGAGTATTGATGATCCACCTCTCTATGGAACTATAGGATAACCATCAGCATTTTCTCTGTCACTTTTTACTGTATCTTCAAGTGGCTTAAAATACTTTTCTCACAGTAGAGGTTCTGAGTCATCAACAATATACAAAATCTGTTTCACAGAACATTTATTTTAGTAATAGTGATGGCTGATATTTGATGCCATATTGAAAATAAGCAGGCTTTGAAAAACATGACACTCAGTTCATTTTGAGTTTTTGCTACAATCTATCAGATAAAATCAAATAATACATTTAATGGTTTCAGCCTTCTTCACCTTGTTGTCTACAACAGCTTAGAAGGAGTTAAGCTAGAACTTATTATAGTTAATGTGATTCATAGTAAATCTGTTGCTATGCACTTCTTTGGTCAAATGCAAGTATACAGTCTACTTATACTGTTATTATAGAATTCTACACAGAATAAAATATTTGCACCTTTGCACAAACATTGTATTTTTTAAAAATCCTGATTAACTGATTAACCAGAATAATAATCAACCAACTAATCGATTTTGTACCGATATTTTTTGTAAGCAGAATAATATAACACCTACCCCCTGATCTTGTGACTTGATATGCGCATAGCAACAGTAAATAACTTGGCCATGGCCATGCAAAGGTATCTGCACAATTCAATTGATATGTTCCTAATCAGTAAAAATAAAGACTTGTAATAATCGGGAGACTCTTTTTGGACATGTATGCTAGGTCCTCTCTCCTCTTTGCAAAAATAGCATTTTTACTAAACTTGGGAAGTGAGAACTTCATAAGGTTATATTTTTCTGGGGTATTAAATCCATTTAGGGTTAAAAATGGGTATGGCATAAATAAAGAATACTTGAGATTAGAAACCTTAATTATATTAAAAATAATAATATAAAAATATTCATGGATTTTGCTAATTACTACAGGAGGTTTATTAAGAAATTTAGTACAATGATTTCCCTAATTACCTTATTAATCAAAATAAGCCCAAAAAGATTTATGTGGACACCACAGACTCAGGAGGCATGTATGAAATTAAAGTTACTTTTTACCTTCGCCCCAGTTTTCAGACATCCTCCATACTCTCTGACCCTTGAGTTATAAATAAACTCCCCAAGTCTTGGAGTGGGGGAAATGTTGTGCCAGTTCTTACCTGACAATGTTAAATTGTGGCTTTGTGCCCTTTTCTCTTAAAAGATTAACATCTGTACAGCAGTTAATATTGAATATTGAATTTTTAGCTGTTGAACTCGCTTTGGAGGAGTGACAACTCTGGATAGGGGATTGAGCATTTGTTTTTAATAGTTACTTATTACAAAAATCTGAAGTATACCAAGACAGTGTGATGATTTAATACAAGGAAAGCAATATCGGTACTGTTGTTAAGCCACTTAATTTTTGTTATTTCTTACCTAAATTTCTACAGGTGATACCGTATCATAAAAATAATAAATAACAATACATTTTATTTATATAGCGCCTTTCCCATTCTCAAGGGACTTACAGAATATAAGAAAGAACGGCAGGGTATACAGCGTATAGCATTGTACAAACCAAATAAATAAATAAAGAAGATTAAGACAGTAAATTCAGGGAAAGCCTAACAGACAACATAATTGATGGTCTACACACACACACACACACACACAGGTTACATGAGCATCTTGACAGAGAGGTAAACTGAGAGAAGGACAATGAAGTCAAGTGGAGCTAAAAGCCTTCCTGAACAGATGAGTTTTGAGTTGTTTTTTAAAAGAATTCATGGAGTCAGCTGACCTGATTACTTTCGGAAGGTCATTCCAGAGTCTGGGCACTCGCTATACAGCTGAAGGCCCTGCTGTCACCCATGGAGTGAAGATTAGTGTGGGGCACAACAAGATTGGCAGAATCAGAGGACCTTAGTGGACGGACAGGCACATAGTGATGGAGAAGGTCACTGATGTAGTTTGGCGTGAGGTTATTTAAGGCTTTGTAGGTTATTAGTAGGATTTTATATTCGATCCTGTAAGACACAGGGAGCCAGTGAAGACGGAGCAGGATGGGTGTGATGTGCTCGCTGCTGCTGGTTCGAGTCAGGATTCTTGCAGCTGAGTTTTGGATAAGCTGGAGCTGTGATATAAGATTAGAAGGGGCACCTGCCAGCAGCGAGTTACAATAATCTATGCGGGATGTGATAAAAGCATGGAGAAGTTTCTCAGCATTAGAAAAGGAGAGGAAGGAACGAACACGGGATATGTTACGGAGGTGGAAGTAAGAAAGTTTCTTAATGTGATTTATGTGGACGGAATAAGAAAGGGAGAAATCAAAAATGACACCGAGATTCTTTACAGTCGAGGCAGGTCTGATGAGATCACCGCCAAGATGGACTGGGAAGGAGCTCATTTTATTAAGTTGCATTTTAGTCCCAATTTGCAGGAGTTCAAAGGCAAGCTATTTGCTGATAGGAGGAAAAAGGTTCCTCCTGACCTTAAGATTGGGCAAAAGGGGTGGCTCATGATGCAAGGCATCTTCATGAGAGTTTCAGTTTCAGAAGTTTGAGACCTTTGTAAGGACGTTGAGGGCATCTCATATAAAATGATGTTTCCATGGCATTTCAAAACTAATTCCACTTTTCAAGGATCTCAGCTAACACCTGTCAACACTTTTCCATTATTTTTTCCAACCTGACCACCTCCTTTAGAATAGACGGAGAGTGGTGGATATTATGAGATTCAGAAAAAACATAATTTAAGGCATACTATTTAGTGCAATGGAAGAGATCAGGCCTTTCATGGGTGCCATCCTAGTAAATCAGGTAGGCTTATTTAGTGCTTTGTTACAAACACATCATTTTCTGCTTATTTCTCATGACTAAAGGCATGATGTTGAAGGTCCTGTGACACTGAAGTTACACTATATATTATTTCATCACATTGCCCTATTTTAGATTGCAGCTCACGGACCCATCAAAAGACTTTGATTTTGTTTTAGGCCTTCATAATCATTTCTGTTTTTTTATCTCATAGTGTTCTGGTCTTTGCCTGTTTTAGATTAAGATTTTTGCCTTCTTCATATTGCTTTGCACATCTTCTGGGGTTACATTTAAAAAAACTTTGCATGGATCTGAGTGTGAAAGCATGTCAAAAAAAATGTAAAATATGTACGTTAAAAAAACCTGATTTAGTTTTGTTACGTTTTGACTTGATTGAATGAAATGTTATATGTTTTTAATAAATTCAATAAAAGATAAAAAAAATAAAATAAAATCAAACGATCAAATAAAACAGGAATAAGTACATGTGTACTTTATTAATCACATTCATTTTGTAGATGTGGATGTGAATGTGTTTCAAACTCTGTACGGTTACCACCCTGATAGTTTTATATGCACCATGCTAATTTTCCTCATATAAACTGTGTACATATATATATATATATATATATATATATATATATATATATATATATATATATATATATATATATATATATATATATATATATATATATATATATATATATATATTTATATATGTGTGTATATACAGTATATATATATACATATATACTAGGGGGCCCCCTATTCGCTTCGCTCGCCCACCCCCCAAACCCCTCTCTCCAGGGGCTTCATGCTTGCCACTTCATGTCTATGCCGCTTGTGTTGTGAATTGGGGGGTGGGGTAAACGCACGCTAAGGAGATGCGGATGAATCAGCTGTTGGCTTGCAGCTGCTGATACCGAGCTATGTGTTCTGCATGTAGTGCTGCATGATGATCATTTAAAAGCCTGTACAGCAGCTGTCCTTTTGTCTCACTTCTCGACCCAAATTTTTTTATATATATATATATATATAGTGGAGGAAATAATTATTTGACCCCTCACTGATTTTGTAAGTTTGTCCAATGACAAAGAAATGAAAAGTCTCAGAACAGTATCATTTCAATGGTAGGTTTATTTCAACAGTGGCAGATTGCACATCAAAAGGAAAATCGAAAAAATAACTTTAAATAAAAGATAGAAATTGATTTGCATTTCATTGAGGGAAATAAGTTTTTGAACCCTCTAACAAAAAGACTTAATACTTAGTGGAAAAACCCTTGTTTGCAAGCACAGAGGTCAAACGTTTCTTGTAATTGATGACCAAGTTTGCACATTTTAGGAGGAATGTTGGTCCACTCCTCTTTGCAGATCATCTCTAAATCCCTAAGGTTTCGAGGCTGTCTCTGTGCTACTCTGAGCTTGAGCTCCCTCCATAGGTTTTCTATTGGATTAAGGTCCGGAGACTGATTAGGCCACTCCATGACCTTAATGTGCTTCTTCTTGAGCCACTCCTTTGTTGCCTTTGCTGTATGTTTTGGGTCATTGTCGTGCTGGAACACCCATCCACGACCCATTTTCAGTTTCCTGGCAGAGGGAAGGAGATTGTCGCTCAGGATTTCACGATACATGGCTCCGTCCATTTTCCCGTTAATGCGATTAAGTTGTCCTGTGCCCTTAGCAGAAAAACACCCCCAAAGCAAAATGTTTCCACCCCCATGCTTGACGGTGGGGACGGTGTTTGGGGGTCATAGGCAGCATTTTTCTTCCTCCAAACACAGCAAGTTGAGTTAATGCCAAAGAGCTCTATTTTGGTCTCATCAGACCACAGCACCTTCTCCCAGTCACTCTCTGAATCATTCAGGTGTTCATTGGCAAACTTCAGACGGGCCTGCACATGTGCCTTCTTGAGCAGGGGACCTTGCGAGCCCTGCAGGATTTTAATCCATTGCGTGTAATGTGTTTCCAATGGTTTTCTTGGTGACTGTGGTCCCTGCTAATTTGAGGTCATTAACTAACTCCTCCCGTGTAGTTCTAGGATTCTTTTCACCTTTCTCAGAACCATTGACACCCCACGAGGTGAGATCTTGCGTGGAGCCCCAGAGCGAGGTCGATTGATGGTCATTTTGTGCTCCTTCCATTTTCGAACAATCGCACCAACAGTTGTCACCTTCTCTCCCAGCTTCTTGCTAATGGTTTTGTAGCCCATTCCAGCCTTGTGCAGGTCTACAATTTTGTCTCTGACATCCTTGGACAGCTCTTTGGTCTTTCCCATGTTGTAGAGTGTGGAGTCTGCTTGATTGATTGATTCTGTGGACAGGTGTCTTTTATACAGGTGACTAGTTAAGACAGGTGTCCTTAATGAGGGTGACTAATTGAGTAGAAGTGTCTAACCACTCTGTGGAAGCCAGAACTCTTAATGGTTGGTAGGGGTTCAAAACTTATTTCCCTCAATGAAATGCAAATCAATTTCTATCTTTTATTTAAAGTTATTTTTTCGATTTTCCTTTTGATGTGCAATCTGCCACTGTTGAAATAAACCTACCATTGAAATGATACTGTTCTGAGACTTTTCATTTCTTTGTCATTGGACAAACTTACAAAATCAGTGAGGGGTCAAATAATAATTTCCTCCACTGTATATATATATATATATTTATATATAAAATGGCGGAGGAGTCCTCTGACATGCGTCTGTGACAACATATATATATATATATATATATATATATATATATATATATATATATATAATATATTATATATATTATCTAGAATATCTATTATATACTAGCAAAATACCCGCTTCATGGCTAAGTACTGCCTTAAAATTTTTATTAAGAAGAAAATTAAACCTTTTTAAACTGAGGGAAAATATACCAATAATTATTTGTTAAGGATCTCTTTGTATACCACATTGTGAGTTCGGCCCTCCGGTTGTAATATGACCAAGCTGTGCGCTGAGCTTACTCTTGAGCATGCAATGTACAGTTGGCCATGTGAACAGTAATCTTGTCTCAAATCTCACAGCTTGGATTGCTGCTGTCATAATCGGTTTGGGTTTCATGGTTTGTTTCAATTACGGCAGTATTTGTAGGACTTGTGTTGAAGAGACATTCGGCATCTGTCAAGCGTTGTAAGTATACAACCGGTTTCATCGATAACTTTACATCCAGCTTTTGAGAGTTTAAACATTCATAAACATCAAAGTGTCCACTACTGAAATCGTCACCTGTGAATCTAAAATGTTTAAGAGGCATTGGCGGTTGTCAAAAGGTGTAAAATATTTGGTCATTTCGGTACACTTGAAAGCGACAACCGAACAATTCAGTGGCAGCCATCAACTCACATGCAGAGGCATAGGTGAAGGGCTTAAGCATTCCACTCTTCTAGTGTTCCTGTGTAGTATAATTATCTCCTGTTCCGTCATCAGTCCACACCTTGAACCTGTCCCAGTCATTCAATACATAAGACACAATGTTCCTCCGGATATCAAGAGTGAGCCTGATATGGCCGTGCAATATGTAACAAAGAGAATGGAAAAGGCAGGCACCATCTCCGGGCATGGAAACCACTCAGTAAGTGACAGTTCAATAGGTCGATGGTGATCACCTCGATAAACATGTTAATGGGGGTACGGTTGGAACGATAAAGGAAAGGGAAGTTGGAGAATTATTGACGTTGGAAAGTTCAATATGGCGGCCAACAGTGGTGTCATACCACTGAAATAAGTACGTACATTGATTTCAGTTAGCACAGGGAAGCCAGCTACCAAATTTTGTGAAGATAGGGTTAGCCTTCTACTTACACGGGAAGTTGGAGAATTAGTGACGTTGGAAAGTTCAATATGGCAGCCGACAGTGGCGTCATGCCACTGAAATAAGTACGTACATCGGTTTCGGTTAGCGCAGGGAAGCCACCTACCAAATTAAGTGAAGATGGGGCCATAAATAAGAAAGTTCAAGATGGCGGACATTGTCAACTGTTATGACCATTACGTGTAGAATTTTGAAATGAACTGCCTAACTTTTGTAAGTGAGCTGTAAGGAATAAGCCTGCCAAATTTCAGCTTTCTACCTACACGGGAAGTTGGAGAATTAGTGATGAGTGAGTGAGTCAGTGAGGACTTTGCCTTTTTTTAGTATAGATATAAAATAAACACATTTAACCATAAGATGTGGCAATGGGGACAAAAGATAAAAGAGGCAAAAAGTGAAAGTTTGAAGACTGTCAGGCATAAGTGTTTGTCTATGAAGAATAGGCATGCAAAGAACTTTAATTTGGTGACTTAAGCAGAGGTGTCACCAACAAGAGCAAATATGCTGAATGGTAACTTGTTCCTGCTGCTGTGATTGCAGTACAACAGTAGGGTGAATGGCATATCTACACTCTCTTATTTCGAACTGAGAATGGAAACTGTAATCAGAGATAACTTATTATGTGACATTATGTCAGAGCAGTCTGGAGATACAAATGTGGCAGATGAGTCAGCTGCAGGAGAATCAGTTAAAACACTTAATGTATGTCTTTGAGTGAAATAACCACGCTATTGCATTATATATAGTTGTCAGACTTTTAATGATGATCTTTACTATGACAGAGGTGGTTTCGGGCTGATAATGAAGGAGCCACTCAAGAAGACTACAGTATAACCGGTCTCAGAGAACCCTCAGGTGCCACACAAGGGCCTTCTTCATGTTTCGTTACTGAGTCCAGCACTGGCTGTGTCCTTACAAATGCAGTACTACAGGCACAAAAAGACACAATCACAGCCAACCAAGAAGTGAATTGGGAGGTCTGGGAAATTAGGGGAGTACTAACAGAAATATCTGAGTCATTGAAAGATCTTGTTAGAAAGTGTTCTTGTGTTTGTTCATTTCACAAATGGTTCATCACATCTTCACACTGCCTCACAGCGGGTAGAGCAGCCACCACAATAGCTGAGTAGAGAACAGGGTCATCTGGCTCCATATTAACAAGGTCAAGGCGTATATGATTATTATGTTGTGTAACATTATGAACCAAAGCGCATGCAATGACAGTGCTACAGTCCTTGGTTGGCTGGTAGAGCAGCCTCCCACCTGATATATCCAGGCACCTCCACCTGCATTTGAGGACTCCTATGGCATGCTCCACAACGGAGCGTGCAAGAGCATTGGTGGCATTGTAGCCTCCCCCCTCTCTGGGGGTTTGGGAAAGGCATAAGGAGCCACTATCACCTGAAACATGTAATGACATGAGTACTGTTACAATAAATAGTATACTGTAGGTAATATAATAAGTTACCCATCACATATAGCACCACCAGCAAATCATCTGCAAATGCTACAATGTCTCAAAATAAATGAAACATGGGTTGACTCAGGCCACCAAGCCACAACGTTTGTCTTTCTTGTCTTGGTATCACAGATGACTTGTACATTAATGTAATTAAACTGTTTATGCTTAACAAAAGCAGCCTAATTAACACTAGGTGCACTTTGATCGCAGTAAATTGCCCTGATTACATTCGGAAAATCAAATATTGCTGCCAATTGTATTTTAGCATATTGTTAATTGAACAATGGTTTCCAGCACAATGGGCATGATGGAGCCGAAGCTTGGATGAGATATTGGCTGATCTGTCATTTAGTTCCCTCTGATAGGGACCTGTTGCCAGGAAGACAACTGTTGTTAAAACCTGGATATGAAAAGGTATTCGAGTAGTCTGTCTTTGTATTGCCAGGGCCCGGCTTGGCACATAGTTCCAAGAGAATGGCTCTGGGAAGCCTAAAATGGCTCATAAGGCAGTCATCTTCAAAAAAAATTTCTTCTGCCCACTAAAAGCTTGTTCCCCTTGTATATGACCATTTGCATATTCTTCAAGCAGTGCCAAACAAGCCATCTGGTGTAAAGCCATTAGGCTATGAATAGGCTATAAGGCATGATATTTATAGCTTTCTGTATGTAGGGAGTGAATCACACCTGTGTTTTTACTGCAGTTATTGACAACAAGTGAGTTCATTGGCTTCTAACCATTAGAAGTGAGCTGTAAAAGTAAGTTCCTTGGTGCAAATACACAGCATTGTCCCTATTTAAAGGCAGCTACAATAGCATATAGATCATATCCACCACTTTTGAGGTCTTTACCGCATCACCACATCAAAGCTGCAAAAAGTTTGTGCCTATCGTCCTTGACTTTACTCAATTTTTTCATTATCTTTATAAATGACCATGTTTTTTTGCTCTGTTCTCTTTTGATGACATACATCCAAAGCCTCTTGTACTTAGTCAGTTTTACTACCAGATATGTTCATGTATGAATCACTGATTTATTTTACTGTGACTTGGATGCTCAAGACAGAGTTGCACAGTAACTCCCATCTGCAAATTATTTTGAAAAGAAGAAAAGAATTCAACAGGAAAATGAAGCATATAAAGCAAAATAAACCTTAGTTTAGCAATGCTTTTGATTTTCCAACTCCATTATTGAAGAAATGAATGGGTTTGTTGTGTCTTGAGCCTTTTTGCATGTTTCTTTCGCTGTTCATGTCCTAAACCTTACCCAAATAATTCAGTGCTTTAAAACCTTCCTTAAAATACTTATGCAACTATTTAAAAAATGATGTGTCCTTTCAGCCTCACACATTACAGCAAGAACTACTACCTGTCGACTAGTAATAGAAGTCTTACTGTGTGTGCAGAGTACAATGAAATAGTTTTTTGCAATTCTGACCAACATGCAACAAGTCTCCACTCTGTGGCACCATGATAAACATGAATATATTAAAATTCAACAGAACTTTCAACAGAATCTATTTAATAGAAAAAACAGATTACCTGATGTATCCAAAAAAAAATATGAACTGGACTTCAATTTCTCACTTTAACATACTTTGTAAGCACTTAAGTGAGGTGTCAAGACCTGACAGATATTATAGATAAGGAGTCTCCAACTCCGGTCCTGGAGAGCGACTGTGGCTGCAAGTTTTCATTCTAACTCTTTTCTTAACTAGTGACAAGTTTTTGAAGTTAATTAACTATTTCCCTTTATTTTAATTGACTTTTCTTGAGACTCTGACTTGACCACTGAATTGATTTATTTTTTCTTAAATTCACCTAAACATAAATTTGATGAGAACTCAGCCAACAGATGACCAACTAAGTTGGGGCCTCAAACTCCAACCAACTTCACTTCATTCAGTTTCTTAATTTGAAGCCAATTCTCGTTTCTAATTAAACCCATTATTTAATTCCATGGCGCTCATTCTGCCATGACAGACATTTCCAAAACTGTTGATTTTCTTTTTTAAGCGCGTAGTCAAAATGTTTTGTGGACCTGAGCAGATCAACATTACTGAGGCCTTCACCTTTCTTTATTTTCAGTTATTGTGTGATGGTTGCAGGTGTTTTTTATGTGTTGATACATTTTGTATCTTAATATTGTATGGTTGCTAATTACGGAAAGAAGAAATAATTAAGGGGACAGAGTCTTAAGTTGTGCATCAATTAAAATTAAGGTAAATAGTTAATTAGCAGCAAAATCTGGTCACTAATTAAGAAAAGGGTTAGAATGAACACCTGCAGCAACAGTAGCTCTCCAGGACTGGAGTTGGAGACCCTGTTATTTCAATTTCAGTTTCAATTCTTTATTGTCATGTGTACAAGTGCAAGTACCATGTACAATGAAACGCTTGCTTGCATGTGCTCCTGCAGACAGTGAACATAGACAAAAAAAAAAAAAAAGGAAACACACAATAAATAAATTAATATAAATAATTAAATAAATAAAATCAGAATCCTGGGAATAAATAGTGACAGTGGCAGAAGTATATGTGCAGTTAGCAGTGGAGGTGACACAAGGTTACTGATTGTTCATGCGTCTGATTGCATTTGGGTAGAAACTGTTCCTGAACCAGGAGGTGTGAGTCCAAATGAACTTTAGTCGCTTCCCAGATGGGAGGAGGGTGAAAAGTGGCAGTGCAAGGTGGTTGGGGTCCTGCCTGATATGGTTCACTTTCCTGGGGCATCGTGTAGTGTGGATGTCATGGATCGCAGAGAGCTGTGTGCCCGTGATCTGTTGTGCTGTGTTCACCACACGCTGCAGAGCTCTGCAGTCCTGAACTGAGCAGTTGCTGTACCAGGATGTGATGCATCCTGTCAGGATCGATTCCAAAGTACACCTGTAGAATCTGCACAGGGTTGTGGGGGACATCCGGTCATTACTCAGTCTCCTGAGGAAGTAGAAGCATGGTTGGGCTTTCTTGACTACTGTCGCTGTGTGTCTTGACCATTTAAGGTCATCAGTGAGGGTGACTCAGAGGAACCTAAAGCTGCTGACCTGTTCCACAGCCTCACCTCCAATGTAGATGGGGCTGTGCTCTGTTGCCTGTTTGCGGAAATCCACAATCATCTCCTTAGTTTTGCTAACGTTGAGGGTGAGGTTGTTGTCCTGACAGCATTCTGACAGGAGTCTGACCTCCTCCCTGTAGGCCATCTCATCGTATTCGCTGATCAGACCTATTACAGTGGTATCGTCAGCAAACTTGAGGATGGTGTTAAAGCTGTACTGAGCTACACAGTCATGGGGTGTAGAGAGAGTAAAGCGGGGGGCTCAGTATGCTGCCCTGCAGAGTGCCAGTGTTGATGGTGATGATGGACGAGGTTTTTCCACCAATATGCACTTGCTGAGGTCTGCCGGTGAGGAAGTCCAGTACCCAGTTGCACAGTGAAGAGCTAAGCCCCAGATCCAGGAGTTTAGCGATGAGCTGGGATGGAATGATGGTATTAAATGCAGAGCTGTAGTCCAAAAACTGTATCCTGGCATAACAGTTCTTGTTCTCGAGATGAGACAGGGTGGTGTGAAGTGTTATGGAGATGGCATCCTCAGTGGACCTGTTGCAACGGTAGGCAAACTGGAGGGGGTTCAGACTGTCAGCGATGATGTCCTTGATATGTTCAAGCACCAGCCTCTCAAAGCACTTCATGGCTATGGGAGTAAGTGCTACTGGGCGGTAATCATTAGGGCAGTCTACTTTATTTTTCTTTGGGACAGGAATGATGGCCGTGTGCTTGAAGCAGGTGGGGACAGATGAAACTCTCAGAGATGTGTTAAAAATATCCGTAAAGACAGCAGTTAGCTGGTCATAACATGTTTTTAAAAGGCGACCTGAGACTCTGTCTGGGCCGGGTACTTTGTGGATACTGAGTCGGGGAAAACTCTTCCTCACGTCATCTGCGGAGATCCTCAGGGCTGGAGTCTTGCGGCGCTGCGGGGGGTTGCACGGGCCTGTCCGTGTTAGCGAGCTTGAAGTGAGCAAAAAACACGTTCAACTCATCCGGAAGTGAAGCGGCGGTAGCTGTGGCCGTGTGTGTCTGGGGTTTGTAGTCTGTGATCAGCTGAATACCCTGCCACATCTGACGAGTGTCTGTGGTGCTGTTAAACTGAGAGTCCAATTTGTGGGCGTACTGGCGCTTTGTGTATTTAATGGCTTTTCGGAGATCATACCTGCTCTTTTTGTATGCCTGTGAACCCAAAAAAACAACAGAAAAATACTGACTTTGTATGCACCAACATCTTCACATCAACCCACCACCTTCCTCCTGGAACCCTCTACAAAAAAAGGAAAAAATAAAACCCTGCCTCCATCCCCAATGACACTCTGTTCAGGGTACCACCCCCTTTCCTCCCCTTTCACCATCAATCATACACCCACTGTCAGTCTTCCACACTGTTACCCACCCTCCTTTGATTGACCCAACAGTCACTTTCCTCCCCAGGCTTCAACCTGGCCAGGATGCTACACTGCCCCCTCCTCAGAAATCCCTTGCCCTTGAGAGAATCTAGATATCAGCTTGGTATCTTGATCATTCATCTTGGATGCCTAATGGGGGCGTCAGGACCTGGCTGTTCATCATCTTCCTGAGTAAGATCTCCAGGTGATGTTTTGTTCCCATTGAGCCTGCTCTGACGAGTCCACTGATATCCCTGAGCCTCTCTCCCCTCCACCACAATAGGGCTGTAGTCAGTCCTGATGGAGAAACATTCAATTTTGTTGTGGAATCTGCACCCAGTAGACCACTTCTCGCACTCATTTCAGAGCTTGACACATTCAGACACTGTTGAGTTTCGGGGACCAACCCTTCTTCCAACGAAGGCTAAACAGCCAAACTGAGTCACCTGGGCTGAAGGGTCAACCTTGAGTCTGCAAATCATAGTGTCGGTTTTGAGTGAGACCAGCTTTGTCCAGTTGTTGATGCATTAAGACATATGCTGTATCTAGGTGGTCCTGTAGGCGACAAGCAGCAGCAGTGCAGCAGATATCCTCAGCTTGCGTCCAAAAATCAGAAGGGCAGGGGTACAATGAGTTGCTTCTTGAACTGTCATTCAGCATGCTAGGAGGAACAGCGTCAGCTTTTAGTCCCAGTCTCTCTGGTGATGGCTGGTGGCCATGTCCAACTGGGTAGTAAGCGTCCAAATAAACTGCTCCGTCAGTCCATCACTTTGGGGATGCAGCAGTGTAGTGCGGGTCTTCCAAATCTGCAATCGTTCACAAACCAACTGAAACACCCCGCTATTGAAAATTTGTCCTTGATTGGAGTAAAGCTCCTCCGACATGCCAAAGCAACTGAACATACCCCCAATTAGAGATTCCGTGACTGTCTCAATTTCCTGATCAGGGAGGGGGTAAGCTTTGGGACACTTTGTAAAATAGTCAGCCACAGCCAGAATGAACTTGTTGCCCCACTGACACTGGAGGAGGGGACCAACATCATCAAATCCCATCCTCACAATGGGCATGTCTACTCAGGGGCAGTAGATCGTCCAGCAGGCCCCTTCTTGACAGCACATGTGTCGCATCAGCGCTAATGGTCCTCCATGTCACATCAACACCTTCCCCAATAGAAACCCTGCCGCAGACGTCCCAGTGTCTTCGTCACTCCAAAGTCACCCAATCCAGCACCCCCATGCACAGCTTCTAATACCTGTGTTTGTATCTTCTTGGTAACAACTACCTGCCGATTTGCCTCTCCTGTTGCTGCCATCATTGTTGCAAGATCCCATGATGCAAACTTTCTCATTTGGGACCACAGGCCTATAATGCAGCCCTATCAGGAGCCACCTACTACCAGGTTGGTCTGTGTCTTGCTTCCATCAACCCATGGACTCACTGTATCTCCGGATTCTGTCCCTGCCACAACTGTTTGTGGTGTGCTCCTAATCACTTTCCACCACTCTTAATTCTTGACGTGCATAATACCTGCATTCACACTGGAGACAGGTGTGGCGAGTGAGGTCATCAGCATTTCAATTTTGTGTCCCCTGGCGATGTTAAATAGTAAATTTGAAATTTTGCAACCATTCCAGCCACTGAGCCACTTGTCCTTCAGGTTACTTGAAGGATAACAACCACTGAAGGGTGGCATGATTGCTTCTTAGTATGAAAAGGGCCCCAATCAAACAATGCAGAAAGTGGTAGATGGCTTCTACTATCGCTAACAATTCTTGCCAGGCGTCATAGTAATTGTGCTCTTCTTTACTAAGGGACTTGTTAATATACAGTAAGCGTCCACGCATTCTCCGTCAGGGTGTTCCTGCGCTCGTACAGCTCCCAACCTCACATTGCTGGTGTCAGGGTCCAAAATGATACCCTGCGATGGGTCTGGCAAAGCCAGTACAGAGGCACCACAGAGTGCAGCCTTCAGTAATTCAAAAGGCCGTCGCTCTTCGTCTCTCCACCAGAAGACTCTTCCCTTTCGGGTGAGCTGATGAAGGGGGGAAGCGATTGTGGCAAATTGGGGAACAAATCATCTATAGTATGAGGCCAGGCCCATTTATGCCCTACCCTGCCTCAAGTTGAAGGGAGCCATCCAATCTTGAATGGCTTCAACCTTTGAGTCACCAGGGAGACTCTGAGGGCTTGATAATATCCGCCTTTGCCATTTCTTTTAATAAGAGTGGCTGCTTCTCCTCAACGTGCCATTGGGAGGTGCCATGGTTGTTGTTTGATGGGCTTGTGCATCACCAATGTCAATGTTGTGCTGGACCAGATGAGTTCACTTGATGTTGGCTGGGGAGGTAGCGAACCGGTCCTGAAACTCCCACAGTAAGTTTCCACTCTGAACCCCTCTTCTGGCCTCAAAGAGACCCCAGAGGGCAAAGAGACCCCGGAGAGGGCAAGACTGGAGTTTATGTCCTGGGTGTCCGCATCTCCAGCACATTGCCATAGTCCTGGTGCCTGTATTCTCCTCCAGCATCACATAACCTTGAGCGTAATTAGCAGGTGTTGTTCGATTATCTACAGGACAGTCATCAACCTGCTCTTGCAGTAAAGTGTCAAGACTGGCCAATTCAAACTCCCAAGCTTTCTCTAGTGCTTCTTCTAGTGTGCTTGGCCAGGTAAGGCGAACATGGCATCTTAGTTCAGTAGGTGTGAAAAGAATATGTCGTGTGCCAGTTCAACCTGGACAGTTCAGGGGTAAGTCTGGATAGTCCCGACTTATCAGTCCCTGAATCTCCACCACAAAAGCACTAAGACATTATCCTGCATGTCTGGTCTGAGAGTGCAACTATTATTGCAGCCCTAGGACTATTTCGGTTCATCCAAAGTGTTGCTCAGTTACAGGGAGAAGCCAAGACAATACTGTTAGGTTGTCCAGGGGCAAATCTCAGCACCTCTCCTTTAAAGACCACCACCAACTGTACTGCTTACTCCCTTGGGGAACAACTATTCACAGCAGCTATAACTTCAAATCACACCCATTAAGTCTCCCAAGGTCCAGTAACATCAAAACGACCAGGTTCAGGGTTAGGCGTCAGTGTAGTGGTCTCTGCTCTCAGCACAATATAACGCCATCTGCTGGTTGCAGCCACGGGCCCAGACCTCTTGCAGCCTCAGCCGAGTCACAATCTCAAAGTTCTTCCATCTTCCATTACGTCAGGTGGTAGATCTGGCCAATATTTTTTTGTCCATCCTCCAACCTAGGTTGCCTAATCAGTAGACCCCACTTCTGAGCATCAGTGTAGTGACCTTGAAGTCAGTTTCGAAAAGGAAGAAACACAGAAGGATGAAGTAGGGATTGCAGAACAATTTAATAGAACAGTCCAAAAAAAAATAAAAATACAGGATTGTAACAGCAAAAATGAATGACTTTGAATTTGAACTATTAACAATTGTCTATGAATCTTTCATTGTTCTGGGCCTGAGAGATGCCATTAATGAACCCAAAAAAACAACAGAAAAACACTGACTACACACGCACCAATACCTTCACATCCGCCCACCACTTTCCTCCTTGAACCCTCCAGAAAAAAAAGAAGGAAAAAGGAAACGCTGCCTGTATTCCCTCTGCCCCTCCATTCAGGATACCACCCCCTTTCCTCCCCTTCCACTGTCAATCATGCCTCCTCTGTCTGTCCTCCACACCATAATCCATCTTCCCTTGATCGACCCAACAGCCACTTTCCCCCCTGGGCTTCTACAAAACTTTCTTTCACCTGACTTCAGAGTCATCCAAGTGCCTTCTGGAAAACACTAGCCAAAATACCATGTGAGTTTTCTTTTTGCCATAAATATTCCCATAAATTTGTGACTTGTGAAGTGCCCTGTCAACAGTTGTTATCTGAATAGATTCTGTAACAGCTTGTATCTCCTTTAGAGTTCTCAATAGTCTCTTGGTGGCCTCCCCTCACTATTCTTCTTCTTATATGATTACTCAGTTTTTTGAAAATGGCCTGCTCTAGGCCTATTCATGGCCATGCCGTACTCTTTCCAATATCTTAATGATTGATTTAACTTGGCTTCAAGAGATTTTCAGTGATTTGAACATTTTCTTATCTCCTTCCCTTGGCTTTTCACAGAGTTGCTTATGTCATCTCCATCTCAGATAGCCCTCTGTGTTGTGATTTTAGGTTGAAGACGTATGTAACCATTTATTTTGCTGCAATACAAATTAGGTACAGGGTCTCATCACCTGCCTGCATCCACAGCAGCCATTACAGAAATGAGAGTGCACCCAAATAAACACACCCTTTTTGTTTTGAAAGGTTCCATTTACATTAAAAGGGTGTTGGTGTTAACTGCCTCTAAGTTCTACAATGGCTCCATTTCCTACTGAAATGTATCTTAACAAAATATCCCTGGGCTATTTAGCCCTTACAATATAATTAAAATAATCAAAAATACTGGATGGCAGTAAATGGAAGGCTAATTTACCTCTGTGTGTCCCTGGGCATGGATACTGACTCACCACAAGTTGGATCTTCCTGATACAGGAGCATTTCTGCTACAATCGATTGAAACCCCTTGACTACAGACAGGCGATCTCCATTTAACTAGTTATGCAACTTCTAAAACCAATTGGCTGTACCAATGATGATTTAGGTGTTCATATTTAAGGAGCAATCAATAATTTTGTATTTTATATTTGTAATTAATTAAGATAACTTTTCAGATATCAGTTTTCACGTTGACATTAAAGAGACTTTTTCTGTTGATCAATGTCAAAAAGGCCAAATTAAATCCATTTATGATTCAATGTTGTATAATAATGAAATGTTAAAAGTTTCTCAATGGTGAATCATTTTATTGGCACCACACAGTTAAGCACTGAAGGAGATCGGGGAAACACCAGTGGTGCAGTTTTGTTAAGAGAAACACTCTGGGGGTTGCTTCACCAAATATTACACTCTTGGACCTCTCAAGGAACTTGTGTTGAAATGTTACAGATACTGTATACTGATCTGAGATGCTCTTGTGATTCTCTTTGTTATTTCTATTCTGTTCTTCTCTTTCTCTCTGTCTCTGGTCAAGTTTCTTTTTCATCTACTGCATCATTTACAAATTGATACTGGTGTAGTTTGTATTTGGAAGGGTGCTCATGTAAAATTTGTCTTAAGAACCTTAGTACTAGGGTGTTGTACCGTGTTAGCCATTATGAATGTAGAGAAAAGCCCAGCAAAATGACACCTTTTATTGGCTAATATTGGCTTAGCCAATAAAAGGTGTCATTTTGCTTGGCTTTTCTCTACATTCTTAAGAACCTTGTATTTCCAGTTCCTTTTGTGCCCTTTTCAAATATGACCCAATGACAAAACTAGTTTGAAAGCTCTTATGATAGCATCTGTAGAATAATTTTCCATTATCAGTGTCTAACTGTAAAATAATTACATCTCCTCATTAGATCCTGAGCAAAAGAGCAATGCAACTTACATACACTATACAACTTACCACCCACCACATAAGTACATAAGAAAACCTGAAGTCTTACAGAATAGAGGAGATGATTTAGCCCACCATGTCTTTTTGGTGTCGTAACAGCTGCCTTAAAATCATATCTATATAATTTTTAAAAGTTTTGAAAATGTTTGCTTCTTACTCTGCGGCTTGAGTTTGACCATTTAAGTGATAAAATGCATTTCCCATTTCCCATTTATGCCTGTCAGTGTTTTTGATTAAGTGTTTTGTTATTTAATTGAAATGATTTTGATGGATCAATGTTTCAATATATTTGAGAATTTGGAACAATTTCCTAAAGCAGTGGTTCTCAGGTTCAGTCCAGATACTGACAACATTGAATTCGAAAGTGGAGCAATTGCTTCAAGACAATATTCAGCTGTCTGTTCATTTGTAAGAAATGTTTCTTAATGAGCAGGCAAAAGAAATTGACAGTGAAGTAATTGCTCCCTTAAAATGCAGGGCTGTTTGCTCCTGTGCCTCCACTGCTCATTGCTAATCATCAGCATTTGGATACAATTAAGGGAGCAAACTCTACAGAAATCGATAAGTGAAAAAAGAAACAGTAAAAGAAATGAACACGTTTAAATATATGACAAACAATACACATATTTATGAATTTCTTAAGTCAGATAACTACAACAGGTTAACTAAAACTAGATAATTAAACAATAAGATCAATTCAAATTAACAATTGTGGACTGATTGTAAAATCAGTCAGAGTAAAAACCTGCAGCCATTTGGGGTGCTTCCTAACTAAACTTGAAAACCACCAAATATTCCTGTTGTCCCTTTTGAACTTACTTACATTAAAATGTGTTATGTAAGTGTTCACTCAGTTTTGGAAAGGTTTTTGTTTCCTTGTCATAGTTTCCAAACACATTAATATAAAAGAATATAATTTTTATATACTGCTCAAAAGAATTAAAGGAACACTTTTTAATCAGAGTATAGCATAAAGTCAATGAAACTTATGGGATATTAATCTGGTCAGTTAAGTAGCAGAGGGGGTTGTTAATCAGTTTCAGCTGCTGTGGTGTTAATGAAATTATCAACAGATGCATTAGAGGGGCAACAATAAGATGACCCCCAAAACAGGAATGGTTTAACAGGTGGAGGCCACTGACATTTTTCCCTCCTCATCTTTTCTGACTTTTTCTTCACTAGTTTTGCATTTGGCTACAGTCAGTGTCACTACTGGTAGCATGAGGCGATACCTGGACCCTACAGAGGTTGCACAGGTAGTCCAACTTCTCCAGGATGGCACATCAATACGTGTCATTGCCAGAAAGCTTGCTGTGTCTCCCTGCACAGTCTCAAGGGCATGGAGGAGATTCCAGGAGACAAGCAGTTACTCTAGGAGAGCTGGAGAGGGCCATAGAAGGTCCATAACCCATCAGCAGGACCAGTATCTGCTCCTTTGGGCAAGGAGGAACAGGATGAGCACTGCCAGAGCCCTACAAAATGACCTCCAGCAGGCCACTGGTGTGAATGTCTCTGACCAAACAACCAGAAAGACTTCATGAGGGTGACCCAAGGGCCCCATGTCCTCTAATGGGCCCTGAGCTCACTGCCCAGCAGCATGCAGCTCGATTGGCATTCGCCATAGAATACCAGAATTGGCAGATGCACCACTGGTGCCCTGTGTTTTTTACAGATGAGAGCAGGTTCACCCTGAGCACGTGACAGAAGTGAAAGGGTCTGGAGAAGCCATGGAGAACATTATGCTGCCTGTAACATCATTCAGCATGAGCAGTTTGGTGGTGGGTTAATGATTGTCTGGGGAGGCATATCCATGGAGGGTCACACAGACCGCTACAGGCTTGACAAAGGCACCTTGGCTGCCATTAGGTATCAGGATGAAATCCTTAGACCCATTGTCAGACCCTATGCTGGTACAGTGGCTCCTGGTGCACGACAATTCCTGGCCTCATGTGGTGAGAGTATGCAGGCAGTTCCTGGAGGATGAAGGAATTGATATCATTGACTGGCCACCACACTTTCCTGACCTAAATCCAATAGAACACCTCTGGGACATTATGTTTTGGTCCATCCAATGCCACCAGGTTGCACCTCAGACTGTCCAGCAGCTCAGTGATGCCCTGGTCCAGATCTGGGAGGAGATCCCCCACAACACCATCTGTCGTCTCATTAGGAGCATGCACCGATGTTGTCAGGCATGTATACAAGAACACAGGGGCCATACAAAGTGCTGCGTACAATTTTGAGTTGCTGCAATTAAATTTTGGCAAAATGGACTAGCCTGCCACATAATATTTTCACTCTGATTTTTGGGGCGTCTTTGAATTCAGGGCTCTGTAGGTTGATCATTTTCATTTCCATCAAACGATGTGGCATCCTTTCGTTCCTAACACATTACTCAGTCTATATCAGTATAGATATCCAGGAGGATTTCTTTTTCCCATTGAGATCTGATGTGTTTTCAAAGTGTTCCTTTAATTTTTTTGAGCAGTTTTATACAGTTCCTACCCAACTGCAATCAGACTCATGAACAATCAGTAACCTTGTGTCACCTCCACTGCTAGCTGCACATATACTTCTGCCACTGTCTCTATTTATTCCTAGGATTCTGGTTTATTTAGTTACTTATTTATATTCATTTATTGTGTGTGGTTGTTTTTTGTCTATGTTCACTGCCTGCGGGGGAACATGTAAGCAAGCATTTCATTGTACATGATACTTGTACTTGTACACATGACAATGAAGAATTGAATTGAATTGAATTAATACGTTACCGTGCTGTTTGTTTGTCAGTCCAGGATTTTAAATCACCTGTAGCTCGCAAACCGTTTGAACTATTGACCTGAAATTTGGTACACATATACTACGTGACGTCTACTATCCGATACTATCTGGGTGATGACTGACCTCCAAGGTTATTCCTCTTTTTATTTTTATTTTATTTTATTGTAGAATCAACTCTTGGCAGCGGCCAGCAGGGCGGCCATGTGGCACATGCGTACGGCCGCCGTTCTCATCCCTACCACCTTCGCCGTCACTTCCCCTACCACTTCATATCTTAAATCATTCTTGAGGCAGATTGAAGATGCAAGTGGCAGCTTAAGTTAAAAAATGAAGGAGAATGTAATTGCAACATAAACACTGGCTTAATTAGTTTTAACGCAAAAAGATGCCGACGAAAGAAGAGAAGAAGTGGGCCGCTAGGGTGGAGAAAGGAAGAGCTGCTCAGGAAGCAGCAAGCGCATCAACCTTTGAGCAAATGACTGCTAAACGTACAGAGAAAGAGGATGAAAACTATGAAGTCAAGTGTGTTCACTGCACGTTATCGTGAAGTCCACTGTTACTGGTCATTAAGATAAATCAAAAGCAATAACATCCAAGAATAAATCCCTGAGACACTTTACTGATGATGTCACCTCATGTCGAGCATTCTCATTTTTTGTACTCTTTGTCTTTATGTGTTATGACTAACTCATTATACTAATTGCAAATAAAGACATTGATCTGATGCTTTGCAAGAATCACATGAAATCACATCACTTTGATGAATGATTGTAGGTGTAACTGGATGTGTGAGGGTACATTTCTCTGGGCTTTCTAGGTGGTGTTATCAATGAATTTATGAAAACGTCAGTTGCAATTTCAAGTCTAGTATCCATCATCCCATAAAATACGCAGATGATATATGTATATGGCTACTTTTGTTAAGGAAAACAAAATATTGAAAAATTGAGTGTTTATTAAAAGAAGTGCAATAGTGGAAAATAAAACAGACAACAAAACAACACAATAAACCAGAAATCTTTATAGGGTTTCCCTTAACAAATGGCAACCCGTTAAACAGGTAGAGAGGTTCACCTTATTTCAAAGAACTGCACTCCTCACCCGACCCATTCAGTGTTACAGCCATTCTTCCTCACAGTAGCAAGCCAACCACAGACTTGATAAGCTTTTTGGCCTAATGTGACTTTAAACCTCTCCCACAACCCATTGTCATTTTTTTGTAAATCTCAATTACACCCAAGGTCATGCATTTTACCTAGACTAATATTACGCTTTCCATAGCATTTCTGAGTTTTCAGTTCATCTGTTGCATTTCCAAAGTACAGTAGTCTTCTCATTGAATGTCCTCTTAGAGGAGTAACCTGGTCTTTCTCATGTTGTTTGTGACTTCTGTCTTTTCTCTGCCTTGATGGTACTTTATGTTAAGTCCAGCTCTCTATTCCCTCACTCATACTGTCACTTTCTAGCTCTTTTCTGTGAGATTTAAACCTGCTGTAACATGGTGACACAATAACATGTCATCACAGCCAGTGACTCTGCCCTCTTTTCTTCTAGTGTCTTGCTGGCCCCTGTCCTGCACTATGCATTTGAAGACACAGAACTGAACCCCATTAGAAACTAAATATACAAGGGAGATTTAAAATGCAAGGAACAGAACAAGACATAGGGATATCAAAACTACGCCCCTTTTGGCCTTCTTATTTTCTTCACAAAGACCCGTTAAGCAGCAGTTAAAGTAGAGAATGCAAGGCTTCTTTCTACCTCTCAGTTCCTCCTTTTCCTCAATATACTGGCCTTCTCTTCCCCCTTGACAGGCAAGCCCTTGCCATTGTTCTTTTCCCAGCTTCAAGTGCATTAAACAGAGCAGGTGAAGGATTTTTAAGGGTTCTTGCTGGAGTGCTTCCTGTTCCAGTACTAGCGACCCTAAAACACTTCCAGGTTATCTCAGATCTGACAGACACCTCTGCAAATACTACACTTACCAGGAGCTCATGTGGGAAACGTAACTGTACCAGAATTATACTGGAAGCTTATTATTTGCTATGGACTTTTCAGTAAAAATGAAATTTTTATAAACACAGCTCAATAGTTGTTCAGAAGAGTTTACATGTGCTAGTTCTGCACATCTACAAATCTGATACAGTAGCAGTACTGTCACCTGAACAGTAACTCATTTAACTACAACACATCCGATTTCAGAACTAAAAATATGTTATTTTGAGTTGTTCTATCAATTTGGTATAATTAATAATAGATAAAACAATAGCTGCATGCCTTTTAGAACCTTTGGGAGTTTTTTTCAAGGTAGTCAATACTGTGTTTGCATTTGAATGTATAATGTAATGGTGGACAATTATAGATGCAATTAATCTCAGTTTGGATTTTGCTATTCGTAAGTAGTGATGTCTGTAAAATATAACTAAATTAAAATGTGGAAAGAAGGAATTAAAAAATACAACAAATCATTGTACATTTGTAGAACCTGTATGTTTTTCACTTACGTTGTCTTGAACTTTCACTGCTCTGCTATAGACTTGTGTCCGATTTAGGACTGTTTGCTGCCTTGTTCTCCATACTGTCATAGTAATCTCTGGACCCTTTGTGACAACATATGAATTAATGTGCTCAGAAAGTGAACAAATGACTGAGCAAGTGTCAGCTTCAGTAAATGGCCATTCTTTTACAAGCTTGGAGTTGATCTTTCCTTTTCTTAAAGGTTTTAGGGAATAAACTAGAGCATCAATCAGGGAAGTCACAGAACTTATGAAGTTAATGGGGAAAAGGAGTCTTACTTTGCAAATCATCCCTTATCACTTCAAGAGAAGAGAAGGAAACAGGACAGGAGACACTTTTAGGATTAAGATGTAAATATCTTTAATGGCTTGACAAATAAAATATCTGCTTGACAAAGTTATAGGAAAACCTCAGTAAAAGATAACAGACACATGCTGTGGTGTGGTAGCTAAGGTATTGGACCTTAACCCCTTATGCCCTAACTGGTTTTTGGAATTATTGTGCCTAAAGTACATATTCAAAAATGAACAGCTGTTATTCTGATTATGTGGTAAAGCAGCTCCAAATGGCTGAAGTATAGTGAGTATAACATTATGAATTTAAAACAAAAAGTATATTATTAAACACTTCTGTTTACACCAATATCAACTAAATAAAACACAAGAAAATGTACCACTTTAGGGATTTCTCTTCAAAAAGCTGGATTTTACAGAACATAACCAATACAGTTATAATGCCCAACTCTAGAATCAATTTTCTTTTGTGCCTCAGCCTGTCAGCTATCATGTGTACTAAGTTTAGATTTCATATCCCATAGAATTGCAAAGTTAGTGTTTGGCTGGCACAAGGTGTCCCCTTTTTGAACTTAAACAATATCTCAAAACAAGCAAAGCAGCTGCAGTTATATAATGTTTTGTTTTTTCAAAATAGAAAGTACTATATGTGTGAGTGTGTGTATGTATATACTGTATATATATATATATATATATAGCGGACACTAGGGGTCAGTGTTGCCCCGTTGAACCCGTCAGACAGACATCCCAGACACACGTGTAAAAACACCAAGAAAATTTTTTTAATAATTCTTCAGTATAGTGCCCAAACCACCACCCTCTCCTCAATTCTTCCACTCAATACAATAAACAATAATCAATTACAATAATCCACAATCCTCCACTCTCTACCACCCAACTCTGGCACCGTTCTGCTGGGGTTTCCCATAGTCCTTTTATCCTCCGTGACCTGTAAGTATTTCTTCTCTGGGTCGCCATTACATTTTCCTTTATCAATCGTCCCGGAAGTACTGCGGGCTTCCGTCCTCATAATATCCCCTGGATGTTGGTGAGCTCCCCCTGGCGGCACCCACGGCACCCAACAGGGCTGAGGATACGGACTCCATGTCCCATGCTGCTCTGTGGGAATCCAAGGAGCCATTTCCATCCCGGGGAGCTGCCATCTAGTGTTCCGGGGAATGTAGTGTCCTGAAAAGGCTGTTTTTTTCTTTGGAGGGACGTATCGACCGGACTGAAATGCCGGCCGTTTACCACTATATATATATATATATATATATATACATATACACACACACACAGTACAGGCCAAAAGTTTGGACACACTTCCTCATTCAATGTGTTTTCTTTATTTTCATGACCATTTACAGCACTCCATTGCTCTCCTTCTTGGTCAAATAGCCCTTATACAGCCTGGAGGTGTGTTTGGGGTCATTGTCCTGTTGAAAAATAAATGATCGTCCAACTAACCTGACTTCTGAACAACACAACTGCTGGTCCCAACCCCATTGATAAAGCAAGAAATTCCACTAAATAACCCTGATAAGGCACACCTTGTGACGATGTGGGTTCTGGCTCCACGCTCCCATGGCTATTTGGGAACCCTTGAACCCAACACCGTCGATAATGTTGCCGAGTGAGCCAGTCAATGGAGGCAAATTGAGCATCTGAGCAAGGGGATGGTTGAAAGTACAAAAGTGCTTTTATTAAAACAGTCAACAAAAACAGTGTTCATAAATAGTGCAGTTCTTCAAATTCATTAAATAAATAATCCATAAAACGAACGTGGGGTAAAACCAATGAATAGAAAAAAAAACAATCCTTAAAAACGAGAGGTTAAAATCTTTAGGAAGCAGTCTTAAAACCATCAACAAATACGGTGCTCTTCTGTTAGCGTCTCACCTGCTTATCCCGTATGGGCCAAGCAGCAGGCAAGACGCTCTCTACAGCTGCCCTCCTCAAACACACGCAAGACTGGAGACCTCCCGATCCCTGGCTTCGGTTTGGCTCTCATCCCAGCCTCGAGACTTGGACTCCTTGGTCTCCAGGACGCTCACACCAAGGCTGCCACTCCAAGCCTCCCGACTTCCGCTGCCTTTCAGCGGCCTTCTGCGGCTCGTCGCTTTCACCTTGGTCACTCCCGCTACATAATCGCTCAGCGGGAGCAACAACAACACAAACGCCTGGGTGTCGGCCTAACACCCAGCTTCCATGCAGCTGTCCACGAGCGCTCGATCGCGCTCACCACACTCACGCACCGCCTGCTTCCTCTCCTGCTCCCGGTAACCTCCGTCCTCTCCTTTTCCTCTCCTATCGTTCTTACACCGAACGTTTCTTTCTTCTTCTTCCCGATCGTTTCTTACACTACCCCACAACCGATTCGCTTCTTTTAAAAACGTGAGGGGCCATCACAGCTGCAGCATTAGCCACGGGAGCAATCACGAATGTGGGCAGTTCCTCACCTGTGCACACGGTGAGAAACGCCCACATCGACGACTGCCCGCTGCTCGCATAACAACGCCCCTCACGAAGCCGCCTCGGGTGCGATGATTATTTATTTAAAATCAATGGCCTTTTCTCCACGAGCTGTGGACCCATAATACCACACACCTGTGAAGTGAAAACCATTTTAGGTGACTACCTGTTGAAGCTCCTTGAGAGAATGCCAAGAGTGTGCAAAGCAGTAATCAGAGCAAAGGGTGGCTATTTTGAAGAAACTAGAATATAAAACATGTTTTCAGTTATTTCACCTTTTTTTGTTAAGTACATAACTCCACATGTGTTCATTCATAGTTTTGATGCCTTTAGTGAGAATCTACCAATGTAAATGGTCATGAAAATAAAGAAAACATATTGAATGAGAAGGTGTGTCTAAACTTTTGGCCTGTACTGTATATACTGTATATAAATGCACACACACTATATATCACCCTGAACAAACATGTAAGCAATTTAAAACTATGCATGTTTAATTATGTACTCATTCAAATTTTTACTTTGAACTATTTTTCATACCAGTCCTTGAAACATCCATCCATTATCCAACCCGCCATATCCTAACTACAGGGTCACGGGGGTCTGCTGGAGCCAATCCTAGCCAACACAGGGCGCAAGGCAGGAAACAAACCCCGAGCAGGGTGCCAGCCCACCACAGGGCACACACACACACATGCCAAGCACACACTAGGGACAATTTAGGATTGCCAATGCACCTAACCTGCATGTCTTTGGACTGTGGGAGGAAGCCGGAGCACCCAGAGGAAACCCACACAGACATGGGGAGAGCATGCAAACTCCACAAAGGGAGGACCTGGGAAGCAAACTCAGGTCTCCTAACTGCGAGACAGCAGCGCTACCCAATGCTCACCGTGCCACCATCCTTGAAACAGTCACAGAGAAACATTACATTGTCTACAATAGATTTGGGTTTTTGTACTATAATTCACACATCTTTTTCCTTCTGTTGCAGTTTCCCAACAGAGGTTTAGTGTGTTTTTATTTATTTATTTATTTATTTTCTTGAATAAACAAAGTATTGGTGGCTTAGTGGCCAAGATAGTTTGATTCTTGACCAAAACAGAAAATTTGACAGGCAATGTGTTATAAGGGTTAAGACTTTAAACCTAGGACTTCAAACCCTGAGGTTGTAGGTTCAAATTCTGCTACTGACACTGTGTGACCTTGAGCAAGTCACTTCACCTGCTTGTGTCACAACTGGAAAAATCAAAAGAAACTAAACCAGTTGTATTTCTCAAATGTTGTAAGTCGTCTTGGATAAAGGTATCAGCCAGGTAATAATAAGTTCATACATTTTCATAAATGTTTTTTCCTGTGCTGGGTTATGGGGTTGGGGACAATACCTTTCTTGGCATCCCTTGGCACAGGCCAGGAAACGACCCAGATAGGACTCCAGAGCTAGTCACTCACCTTTGGGTCTCAGGTGGCCACTGCTGGTTAGCCCAGGAGAACTCATTCCCCTCTGATTCGCTGAATAGATTCGAAGAGCTGTGCCAGATATTTTATCACATTTTTAATTTGCTCGATTTTCTACATGTGTTGCAGTGGGGGTTTGGGGGAGCGGGATAAGGTCAAGCAAGCACAATTACAAACAGAGTAAAAAGTATCATACAAAGCTGTCTTTTCCTTTGGTGGGTTTGTATACTGTACCATGAACTAGTCAGTAGCCGAAACAGAGTTGTTTTCTCTCGTGAGCTCAGAACACAGCAGTGTGAGAGGCGTGATACAGTGACATTTGATCAAGGGGGTGTCCTCACATAAAACTTCAAGAGGCACAGTTACAGCATAACTGTATTGACCGTTACACTAAGAAATATTGCCTGCACTCTACATTAAAATTGAAAGAAAGCTAACACAGGGAGAACACGCAGCAAATATGATGCTTCAACCTTAGAATTCACAACATGACGTTTCAAAGTTACACTATCAGCAGTACTTACAAATCAAGCGTTTGTCCTTCAGCAAATGTGTTGCTCTGAAAAGAGTAACAACTGTGATCAGAAGTTGAATCAATGTTTTCAAATTCAGTATCACTAGCATTCTGTAACTTTTCTAGGACTTCCTTAAGCATGTGTTTGTCCCTTTTTGTTTTTTGAAGAAGAGGGCCTTTTCCTAGTACAAACAAATCACATATTGTACTAATGAAAGAGAGCAGACACCTATGACTGGTTTGAAAGAAGACAGACACTCTTGGACGATGTTAAGAGTGGTGTTCCACAGGGGTCAGTGCTGGGGCTGCTGCTATTTTTAATAAATATAAATGATTTTAGATAGGAATATAAGCAACAAGCTGGTTAAGTTTGCAGATGATACCAAGATAGGTGGACTTGCTGATAATTTGGAATCCGTTATATTATTACAGAAGGACTTGCATAGCATACAGAATTGGGCAGATTTGTGGCAGATGAAATTTAATGTTAGTAAATATAAAGTATTACACATAGGAAGTAAAAATGTTAGGTTTGAACACACAATGGGCAGTCGGAAAATCGAGAGTACATCTTGTGAGAAGGATTTAGGAGTCATAGTGGACTCTAAGCTATCAACTTCCCAACGGTGTTCAGAAGCCATTAAGAAGGCTAGCAGAATGTTAGGTTATATAGCGCCTTGATGTGTGGAGTACAAGTCACAGGAGGTTCTGCTCAACCTTTATAACACACTGGTGAGGCCTCATCTTGAGTCCTGTGTGCAGTTTGGGTCTCCAGGCTACAAAAAGGACATAGCAGCACTAGAAAAGGTCCAGAGAAGAGCAACTAGGCTGATTCCAAGGCTACAGGGGATGAGTTATGAAGACAGATTAAAAGAGCTGAGCCTTTACAGTTTAAGCAAAAGACAATTAAGAGGTGACATGATTGAAGTGTTTAAAATTATGAAGGGAATTAATACAGTGGATCGAGACTGGTATTTTAAAATGAGTTCATCAAGAACACGGGGACACAGTTGGAAACTTGTTAAGGGTAAATTTCGCACAGACATTAGAAAGTTTTTCTTTACACAAAGAACGATAGACACTTGGAATAAGCTACCAAGTAGTGTGGTAGACAGTAAGACGTTAGGGACTTTCAAAACTCGACTTGATGTTTTCTTGGAAGAAATAAGTGGATAGGACTGGCGAGCTTTGTTGGGCTGAATGGCCTGTTCTCGTCTAGAGTGTTCTAATGTTCTAATTTAAAAATACCATTATTGCTTTTGATTGATGTGTGAGTTTTTTTGCAACATACATAAACAACCTTGAAATATGGTGGGGTCTCACAAGCAGGACAACTTGTGCATGAGTGTCTACCCTGTAAAGATGTTGCTTTGGTTGCATGTTACTAAATCCATCTGTGCTACAGCTGTAACAAAAAAAAAAAACAATCTAATATGGCCTGCCCACATAAAGCCACAGTTTTAGTAGTAAAATATTGCAGGCCATTGTGCACAAAAAAAATGCAAAATCATTATCCCTAGAAAGCAACTGAAGCAGTTTTGGTCAAAATCCATAGGCCTTTTACATTTAACAGTGCTAAAACTGCACCCAGTTTCATTCAGATTGAGCAATCTTCTTTTGAATTAACACGTCCATAGGCTCACATACTGACACATGGACACATACAGACAGATGGTCATCATACTGAAAATAGTTAAATGATACTATATGTTTTTTGAAAGTAAAAAAAATAAATGTGAAGGTTTTGATCTTGCAAGTCTCTTTTGATAAAGGTTCCAACCTTGTCTCTCTATTATATAAAAAAATCCTGGGATGAAACGAGACTTTTTAGCCTGGGAAGAGACGTGACATTTTCAGAGAGATACTTTCAAGTCCCATGAGATGAGACTTTGTGCCAAGAGATTTAACCACACCCAGGACCGGATATAAATGACGAAGAGTAGTTGACAAAGTAGAACGTCGTAAAGAGGTTCATAAACATTGCCGCAATACACATGCAGAGCAGGTTAGAGATAATTAAAGTACTAAAATCGAAAGTCTCAAAAAATGATAGTAAAGATCACTTTAGCACAAACAAATGGAAATTATTACTTAGTGAAATAAGACTGAATATATTGTTCGAATTTAAACTTTAAGTTGGAGACTTGTAGATCATCTAATTTGTGTTGAAAACAGGGAAAAGTAGTGTTTCTTCCCAATGAAGAAGCATCTCTGCAGGAATTAAGATTTGTTGTTTGCAGAAAGTGAAATTCACATACATGTGCGGCAGAGACTTGAAGTGGCTGGCACGTGGCACAGGACGGCGGGTTGGCAAGCGAAGTGAGCAGGGGGTGAAGCCACCTAGTATACAATAATATCGGCGCTCACCTTACAAAACAACAGTTTCAAAACTTCAGTTTGGTTCGCAGTCACTGTATTTGTATTTAGCAGTAATGTAACTTAAAAGAAGTGATGAGTCGACCTTCTGCTGCTATGCACCTAAAATCTGGAATAGCCTGCCAATAGGAATTCGCCAGGCTGATACAGTAGAGCACTTCAAAAAACTGCTGAAAACACATTACTTTAACATGGCCTTTTTATAACTTCATTTTAATCTTAATTTAACTTAATCCTGATACTCTATATGTTCAATCTCCTCAAAATAACTATTCATGGTGGCTCTAAAATCGGTACTGACCCCTACTCTCTCTTCTGTTTCTTTTTCCGGTTTCTTTGTGGTGGTGGCCTGCGCCACCTCCACCTACTCAAAGCTTCATGATGCTCCAACAATGATGGACGGATTAAAAGGCAGAAGTCTACGTGACCATCTTCATCAAGCCCTTCCGTGAGAATCCTAAATCCAAAGAGGACTGTTTCATTTATGTTAGGTAGAATGCCCAGAGGGGACTGGGCGGTCTCATGGTCTGGAATCCCTACAGATTTTATTTTTTCTCCAGCCGTCTGGAGTTTTTTTGTTTTTTCTGTCCCCCCTGGTCATTGGAACTTACTCTTATTCGATGTTAATTAATGTTGATTTATCTTGTTGTATAATTGTGTCTTTCATTTTTCTATTCTTTAGTATGTAAAGCACTTTGAGCTACTGTTTGTATGAAAATGTGCTATAGAAATAAATGTTGTTGTTGTTGTAATAGATAGTAGTGGTTAACAATGTTGCCACACAGTTCAGTTCTCAGCACAGCTGAATTTCCTCCTTTTATATGTTTGAACATAGTGGTTCACTTTTTATGTCAGATCCCAAAAAATGTGCATATTGGAAATTGATGTCTCTGAATTGGCCCAGTCTGAGTAGGTGGAGTGTGCACATGTGCAGAAATGCACTATCTGATGGATTGTGCAACACAGCAAAGGCTTTGGTCCAGTTTAAAGCAAGATTGTTCCCATCTTAATGTTCTGCTTCTCTGTAATCTTGTACTGGACCTCAAATTTAGACAATGTATGAACAGAAAACAGGACTATATTCTTTACTTAAAAAATAATAGCTTTTTAAAATGAGATTCTATGTTTTCAGTGCAGCATGATTTTAATTTGTGTAAGCCGTGCAAGGTTTCATTAAATGCTTAAACTCATCAATAACTGTTTTTCAGTATTGTTAATTCATGAGTTTGAGGTTCTGAGTTTGGTCCACAATCTCAGGCCTTGCCTGTGTGAAGCTTCCATGTTATTTCTGTGTCAAAAAGAGATTTTTTAGTGTACATTGATCCTACCTGAATATATAAATATATATGTTTGGTGATGTATTGGGATCGGTTTCTGTCTTGCATCTAGGACTCTTTACTGCAATGACAGGTACTTGGAACATTAAAATGAATAATTGAATAATTGCATTTACTTAATAGGAATTGTTTCACATGGTATATGAGTTGTGCCGCACAGTGGCGCAGTGGGTAGCGCTGCTGCCTCACAGTTAGGAGACCTGGGTTCACTTCCTGGGTCCTCCCTGCATGGAGTTTGCATGTTCTCCCCGTGTGTCTGCGTGGGGTTCCTCCCACAGTCCAAAGACATGCAGGGTAGGTGCATTGCGATTGTAAATTGTCCCTAGCGTGTATGCTTGGTGTGTGTGTGCCCTGCCTGGGCATTGTTTCCTGCCTTATGCCCTGTGTTGGCTGGGATTGGTTCCAGCAGACCCCTGTGACCCTGTAGTTAGGATAAAGCTGGATTGATGGATGGTACATGAGTAACTTCTGCTTTTGCCAGGCAGAAGTAGGCCCCAAAGTCTAGGAAGACTGCATTGCAAAAAAAAAAAAGAATAGAGATATTCATTAACCCATTATGAATTAATGAAGATATCTGCCTAATTAATGTCCCATCCACTTTTGGCTCCTTCCTTTTGATCTGTCACGATTGGCTTCAGAACCCAACAAACATTTATTATAATAGGCTACTTTGGGCAATGAGTAAATAAATGAAACCAATGAAGAGAAGAAAATCATCCAGTGTTGATTCCAAATTTTTCCCAATGATGCAAAGAAAAGGTTCCAGTCCCTTGGAATACTGTACTGCAGCAGGTGGGTTTGCAAAATCAATTATCCATTATCCAACCTGCTATATCCTAACTACAGGGTCACAGGGGTCTGCTGGAGCCAATCCCAGCCAACACAGGTCACAAGGCAGGAAACAAACCTTGGGCAGGGTGCCAGCCCACCACTGGGCACTCACACACCAAGCACAATTTAGAATCGCCAATGCACTTAACCTACATGTCTTTGGACTGTGGGAGGAAACCGGAGCACCGAGAGGAAACCCACACAGACACGGGGAGAACATGCAAACTCCACGCAGGGAAAACCCAGTAAGCGAACCCGAGTCTCCCAACTGCGAGGTAGCAACTCTACCTACTGCGCTACCATGCCACCCCAGTTTGCAAAATTAATTAATGTAATTACGCACTATAAGAGCACGGTATGGATATTTGCACACGACTAAATCCATCCAGTGTATGTTGCTGCCTTTTACACAGTGATATGGGGAAAAATTATGATTCCCAGCTACCAATTTACAGAAATAAGAGTTTGGGAAATTATTCAAAGAACTGAATTAATCCAAAATGAGTAACCATGGATGTGGGTGACTAGTGTTCTCTGCAGGTTTGGATCCTGACTTTCAGTTGATTCTGCTGGATAGGATCAGGCCTTTCACATTAGAACAAGCATGTTGAGGCACTGGACTGAGAGATGAGTGCATGAAGTCAGTATATGTTATTGCAGATAATTGGATCAGGTTGATTCCTAACGTGTTTGTTATCCTGCTGGATAAACCCTCCCATTATCTTTATGGTACAAACAAGTTTAGGCAAGATCAGTTAACAGAAAATGAAAGAACAAAATAAATGATTAATGGATTAATGAAGTATGTAAGGATCAAAATAATGAATGAATAAATTCATCTAGTTTGAGTTGGCTGTGTCAGTGACTGATGTAGAATGCAGGGTTAATACCAATGTGCACCTGGTTCTGCTAGAATAGGCTCCATCTCTCTGCTGTGCTGTAATGAAAAAGACAGAAAGATGACAAAAATAGATGATTTTTACCCCTTGCCTTTCAAAATTTGAAAAGTAAGAATCAGAAAAATATTCTCCTTTTAACTCTCTTGTTCCAGCTTACTCGACCTCCTAATGCACACAGGATTCAGAGCTAAGGCCTATTTGGTCGTTCAGATCAATATGATTTATTTCTCTCCCTCCTCTTCTCTTCTAAAGAGAACTTAACACTTGGCTACTCAACATATGTCTGCAAGATCCAGTGTCAGCTGGTGTGACCCTCGAGGGACCCTAGATTCTATGTCTCCCTCCATCCATAGACAGCACAGTCCCACCTTACCCTCTGTCTTCCTCACACTGATCTGATGTCAGCTTGTTCGCTGGAGCTTTACTAGTGACAAGAGTGACGCTCTATTTACAATAACGGCTCTGCCTGACAACCTTGCCAGCCCCCAGCCCCCCTCCTTTCTCCCATCATGACATTATACACACACACATACACACACAGAGTACGAGAAACAAATCCATTCTCTAATTTAGCCGCATCTCGTCAACACATTGACACAGAGACATTAAACACAGACTGCTACATATCAGCTACCAACTGCCCGAACGAGAGAGAGGGCCGCCAGACCTCAATACATCCCACCAAACTGTGGCTTTTTTTTTCTTATCAGAATCAACCCAGAACTGCCAACAAATAAGGTAAGCTGTTTCAGCTTTGTTTTAGGTAAAATTAAAGGGGATTCAGGCTGATTTTTTTTTACCTGACTTCAGGGATAATCAAAGAGAATACTAAATTATAAATTAGCAGACTGCCTCCCTGGCATTGCATACACACACACACACACACCTCACACACATGAATTTGCACACACATACCACATTCAGCACTTCAATAGCTGCACACACCACTTTTGCATATTAATAAGATCATTCAGTCAATTCAAACGAACAAAAGGCCGTGCAAGATGCTAAAGATGCTGTATCTGGAAGCTAGGAATATAAAAAAATGACAATCTGTATTTTTATAAATGATCTCGATGATGAAAACCCAAAAGACTTATTAAAGTGAAATGTACACTAGTTTCTAATAACAAAATATTAAACTGTGTAAGCATGATGTGTTTTTGTCATTTTGTAAAGCATATGATGGATGCCATTTTAAACACTGAAAATATTCAATTATTTTTTACAAGAAAGAAAGAATGTCTATTATTTCCAAGAAATCGACCCTAATTGCTCTGCACATACTTCAAATATATGCAATGTTAGATATAATTAAATACATTCTTGGTATGCATGAAAAAGTGAAAAGCAAAATTAGATTGAGGAAAGTGTTGTTAGGGTATTGTGAACAGTGCCAACATGTTAGACATCCAAAACAAGTGCAGTCCACCAGTCTATCCATGTACTTAATCTGCTTAATACTGTTTTAAGATTATGTGGAGCCAGATCCTATCTTAGCAGCATCAGACATACAAGAATGTTTGGGAAACTCTCTCACCTGGACAATCTAGAGTAACTGATATGCATGTCTTTGGGATGAAAACTGGAGTACTGGAAAAAAAGTCCACATAGACGCAAGGAGAATAACCAGACTTCACACTAACAGAAACAGGATTTGAGATTGTTATGCAAGTACCTACTGCTACCAATATGTCGAAGAAGTGGATACTGGACAAGAAAATAAATAACATTTGAAAAAGGTAAATCAGGGTGTAAATTTGAACACTAACACAGCCAAGGCAAAGTAATATTAATTAACTCAGCACTGGCCTAAAGCATCTATTGTTGGGATTCCAATTGAAAATCTAAGGTAACAAAACTCTCTTTTATGCTTTAATACTTTCACCCCTTCACAACAGCCTGCTCACTGTTATCTGCTTCCATGCACTTTGCTGCACTCTTTTCTCTGTGTTTTGCTAAGCTCTCTTGTGGTTTACCAAATTCTGCTGGGAGTCACTGAGTTTAATTAATCTCTGAAGTCCTTTTTTGTCCATTGCAATTTATGTTGACATTTCAGTACACTTTGACTAAGCCTTACAAAAAGATTTAAAACTAAACAATGTGCAGAACAGGCACTTAACTTAAAAAAAAAAATCCATTTGCTATCAATTTGTTATTAAAAATATATAAAGCCATATATAAAAATACATGATATAAAGTAAAGCAGAAAGTCTTAATTTGGTGAAAATGCTGAAACATTTAACGATATTACTAATGAAACTGCACATCTCTTCATTTAATTTATTTACCATTTATTTACCATAATCACGTTACAACACAGGTAAAGTAATTCAAGTTATTAAAGCGCAAAACACAACCAACATATATATCATTTAATAAATATGTTACATTTTGTTTAACTTACTGTTATTATAGGCTACCGTTGAATATTGTATAAAACATTTTTTGCTAGTCTAAGTGGTATAGAAACATGCAGTATACCATATGAAGATGGAAAAGTCCAACATTACAGGCCAAACAGGAGCTCTTTCGATTGGAGGCAGTGTGTTGTAGTAGTTAAGGGTTTGGACTTCAGACCCTGAGGTTGTAGGTTCATCACCTGCTGCTGACATTGCTAGATCCTAAGCAAGTTACTTCACCCTGCCTGTGCTTCGGTTGGAAAACCTAAAAGAAATGTAACTTTTGCATCATAAAGTTTGTAAGTCACCTTGGGTAAAAGCATCAGCCAACTAAATAAATGTGACTTTATTCTCCAATTAAAGAGGAAATAGGTTTTTATTTTTTATTTCAAGAAAGTAACATAGTATACAATCAAGCAAATAAAATGTGGAGAACTTATACAACAAATAACTTCAAAACCTAATAAAGCAAAAAAAAAAAAACACCTGAGAGAAAGAGAGGAGAGCCAAGAATATCTTTTTAATCCTTGTGAAGCTTCTCTCCATTAAGGAAAGCATACAAAAATGATTTTTTATTTTTAACGCTCTTTGTCTTTTATGTCTTTTTTTTGTCAGGAACTGGCAGTGTTCCTGTTTGCTCACAAAAAGAAGTGAGTTCTTGCCAAATGATTTTTACTAAGTAGAATCCATGATGCTATGCATTGATACAGATGTGCTGGACATAAAATGTCTGACACAGCAGTACTCTAAAAAGGTTTGATGACTTTAACAACAAGCAATTCAATAATCACTACAACAGAGGCAAATGAAAAAAAAAACACATTCAATTGTACAAAAAAGTGATCAACCTACAGTGAAAATGTGCTGCAGCATTTATGCATGTACTACATATATATGTACATACACCAATCAATCACAATATTAAAACCAATGATAGGTGAAGTAAATAGCATTTGTTATCTCATTACAATGGCCCCTGTCAAGAGGTGTGATATATTAGTGTCAGTTTTTGAAGGTGATGTGCTGGAAGTAGGAAAAATGGGCAAGTGTAAGTATCTGAGATAATCTGACTAGGGCCAGATTGTGAGGGTTAGACAACTGTGTCAGAGCATCTCCGAAATGGTAGGATTTGAAGGGTGTGTAGTGTTTTCTACCTACCAAAAGTGGTCCAAGGATGGACTACTGTTGAACTGCTGACCGTGTTATGAGCGCCCAAGGCTCAATGATGTACGTGGGGAGTGAAGTGTAGCCTGTCTGGCCCAATCACACAAAAGAGCTATTATAGCATAAATTGCTAAAAAATGTAAAGGTGCTAGAACAGAGAGTATATCACAGCTTACTGCATACAAGCTGCTTAGAGTGCCCATGCTGACCCCTGTCCACCACCAAAAGTGTCTACTGTGGGCACATGAGCATGAGAACTAGACCAAGGAGCAATGGAAGGATGTGGTCTGGTCTGATGAATCATGTTCTCTTGTAGATGATGTGGACAGCTGGGCGAGTGTGCGTCATTTTCCTGGGGAAGAGACGGCACCAAGATGCACTATTGGAAGATGGAAAGCCGTGGCAGACTGTGTAATGCTCTAGACAGTGTTCTGCTGGGGAAACTTGGTTTCTAGCATTCATGCAAGGCTTCTAACTGGAAGTAGCAGAAGCCAACACATTACACCAATTTTAAAAACCCTACACTGGCTGCCGATTAGATTCAGAATCGATTTTAAGATACTCCTCTTAACCTATAAGGCACTCAACAGTCTAGCCCCTGCCTATTTGAGTGTCTTGCTCCATCGTCACAATCCTCTTCGTGTTCTTAGATCTGCAGATCAGTTGCTCTTAACCGTTCCCAAGGCACATTTTAAAGCTCATGGTGAAAGGGCTTTTTCCGTCTGTGCACCCAGGCTCTGGAACTCCCTACCCTTAATTGTTAGGCAACCCGCCTCAGTCGCCTCAGACGCACTTCTTCACATTGGCTTTTAATTCTTAACCTGTCTCATTTCCACTTGTTACTTCCGATTTCTCAATTTTATTGGGTCCTCTGACCTGTTTTTAGTATCTCTGTTTTAATTCTCTCTTAATGTTTGTTTTTAATATTTTGTTTTTAGTTCTGCTTCTTTTTTTTTTTAACTGTACAGCGCTTCGGTCAGTTGTAATGCTGTGCTTTTAAACGCTCAACAAATAAAATGGTATGGTATGGTATGGTATGCATATATTACTTTGACATATACCACCAACCTAAAGATTATTGTACAGCACAGGCCTCTTTCAAAAGAATAATGAACCTTGACACGCTGCAAAAATTGTTCAGGAATGGTTTGAGGAAGATGACAAAGGGTTCAAGGTGTTGACTTGGTCTCAAAATTCCCCAAATCTCAATCTGATTGAGTGTCTGTGGGATGTGCTGGAAAAACAAGTCTGATCCATAGCAACATGCAGAACTTAAAGAAGTTGATGCTGACTTCTTGGTACAAGATACCGTAGGGTTAGGGTTGAGAGGTGTTGTGGAGTCCATGCTTTGATGGGTCAACAACAACAATATTTATTTCTATAGCACATTTTCAAACAAAAGATGTAGCTCAAAGTGCTTTACAGGATGAAGTAAGAGAAAAAAAAGAAAACAAAATAAAATATAATAATAAAATTAGGCAACACTAATCAACACAGAATAAAAATAAGGTCTGATGGCCAAGGAGGACAGAAAAAAAATAAATAAATAAACTCCAGACAGCTGCAGAAATAAAACAAAATCTGCAGGGGTTCCGAGGCCATGAGACCACCCAGTCCCCTCTAGGCATTCTACCTAACATAATTGATCTCAATCAGCCCTCATGGTTTTCAGGCTTCACATGGAAGAATTTGATGATGAGTCAGAGCTGTTCTGGTGCCAGGAGAGGGCCTACACAATATTAGGCAAGTAGTTTTAATATTGTGGTTGATCGGTTTATAGTAACAAGGTATGGAATGGAGTAGGTGGAGGTTCACCCAATATGTTGTTAACTTCCTTACTATTGGGAAGGTGGGAGACAAGTCAGTGCATATTCGGCCTATGGAGTATCTCTAGATTGTGATGTATTGAATAACAGTGCATGTCTTATAAAGTTTCATTGAAGATGTAAATTCAATCACCAACAGACAAGGAGGATATTTCTGTCACTTTACATCACAAGTGTATCTTATATGCAGTTTCCCTTTTTAGTGTGGGCATTAATGAAACTAAAGGGTAATGTAATGAAGTTTTAAACTAACTGCGGTTTGCTGGTGACAGAGGAGAAAAAAATAAACTCCAACCTAAGCAGAGAAATTAAATTCCTGTTAGGCCATGGTCATTAACAAAGGACAAGTCAGTGTCTATCAGCCCTGTGCCTTCTGGCCACTCAACTGATCTCATAATAAAAAATGGACAAAAGTTAAGTGTTTTTAAGATTTTAGTGGAATATGATGACGGTCTGATGCAGGTTCTTTATAGTGCTAGTAATGTTTCCTTTATACCTGAAGGTTTTTTTTCTGCAAGACTATCACGTATTCTGTTGGCAGTGATAAAGCAGGACTTGCTACAAAACAGGAAAGAAATGTTGTACACACCTTTGCTGACAATTTAATTTTCATGTGGGACTCCAGGTTTGGAATCCACCTATAACCTTGCTGTTTTGAGTGACCACTAAGGGTTGCTTGTATTTGCAGACTATCATTCCAGAGTTCAGACAATCTATAGCGAAAGACACCCGGATTTAATTATATCCAGACATTTGAAGAAAGCCTGCATCTTCTGATCGTGTTGTACACTGTGGAATGTAGGCAACCCAGTAAATAGCCTTTGTACAGTTGGCATGTCTTTTTTCCTTTGGACACTAATGTTTGCTCTCACATTCCAAAGATATGGAGATAAGGTTAATTTATAATTCTACATTGGCATTTTATTAGTATGTGAACGAGTGTGCCCTGTAATCGGCTGGTATACTGGGTTGCTGTTAAACCGAAGGGTGGAATCTTCATGTAATATTAATGCAATATTTACCCCTTGATAAAAGAGCAAGTTAAAAAATATTTCCTTGGACCCATTTTACTGCATCCCTGTTCCTTTCAGTTGAACAACCCTATGATTATTATAGAATACACTGAGGTACCAAATACAGCAAAATAACAGGCTGTGTTTCATGATCATGTCATTTGAAGCAGCCATTTCATCAGGCAAGTAAAGATGCGAAGTCTCTCATCACTGATGGCAGAATTGATTTCCATGTTTACTTAAGAATGTGAATGTCACTGGAATATCACAGCCGGTACTAATGCAGAAATAAAGCAGAGCTTAATGTTTTTTGCCATAATCTTGTGCAGTTCCATTGTAGTTTAAGGATGATGATTATTAGGTAAGTGAAGTGAGAAGAAATTGGAAATTCAAATTTATTTTGAAATTACCAGTAAGCTATGGGTACATTACCTTCTATTGTGCAGAAAATGACATAAACACTCAGAAGAAAGAAAGAAAGAAAGAATTATTTAGAAATTATTTTTTTTACCAATAATGGTATTCTACAGATGCATAGAAATAAATAAACAATGTAAAAATATAATTAATATATTATTGCTTCTTTGTAGATAAAAAAATGAAAACTTATTTTAATTGAGGAATACTTTCAGGGCAGTATTACTAGTTCCAATATATATGGCATTTAAAGCATGGAGATTGCAATAATACATTTATTAACTGAACATCCATCCATCCATTTTCCAACCCGCTGAATCCGAACACAGGGTCACGGGGGTCCGCTGGAGCCAATCCCAGCCAGCACAGGGCACAAGGCAGGAACCAATCCTGGATGCCAACCCACCGCAGTTAACTAAACATGCTATTCTTATTTTAAGATCAAGAGCTGACTTTTGCAATAAAATACACAAACCACATCATTTTGTATTAAATAATCTATATCACAATGATCACAATGATGTGGTGGATGATATTCTTTTCCTTCATCCATCCTATGGTTATGGCTGCCTTCATATAGGTCAATGGTTCTCAAACTGTGGGGCGGGCCCTCCTAGGGGGGTGTGAAGATGTGAAATAAAGAAAACAAGAATCAAAAATATGAAAAATACATCTATTGAAACCAAAACAAATTAACTTAAACTACATTCTGATACTAGAAAAATAAATATAGAACAAATTGGAATTAGTGGGCTCTTTTCAAAAAATGTTAGGGGGCGCAATTAAAACTGTTATGAAAACTCAGGTCGCAAATACTTAAAGGTTGAGAAATGCTGATATAGGTTTCAGCTTTTGCTATGAAATTCAAAGATTTAATGTCAGACTGACTGATAATCTTCCAATGAAAGAGACACACAAATTGTTTGTCACGCACGTGTTTCATTCTACTGGAATTTAAACAGCTTGATCCCTTAATTACACCAATTGAACAGCACAATTTTATACACAAATATATAAATTAATCAGTTTTATATAGTGTCCTACATATAATAAATATATCATACCAGTAACGATGCACTGCACGATAACATGCAGTGAATACACTTGACTTGGGCATTGATAGTTTTCATCCTCTTTCTCTGTACGTTTAGCATTCGTTTGCACAGAGGTTAATGTGCTTGCTGCTTTGCACGCTAAAACTGATTAAGTTAGTGTTTATATTGCAATTAGTACATTTTCTTTAATTTTTCACTTAAGCAGGCATTTAAGTCTTAAATCTGCCTCAAGAATGATTTAATATATGAAGAGGTAGGGGAAGTGATGACGAAGGTGTTAGGGAATGAGAACGGTGCCCGTACACATGCGCCGCACGGGCCCTGCTGGCCGCTGCAGAGAGTTGATTCTACAATAAAATACAATAAAAAATAAAAAGAGGAATAACCTTGGAGGTCAGTTATCACCCCGAAAGTGGGTAGTAGACGTCACATAGTATATGTGTACCAAATTTCAGGTCAATAGTTCAAACGGTTTGCGAGCTACAGGTGTTTAAAAATCCTGGACAGACAAACGAACAGCCACATTGGCATATTATATATAAAGATGTTAAACAAAATACATTGCACAGTAAAAAATATAAAATACGTCATATTTCAAAAGACAATTAATTTACCTGAGTGCACAAAGCAGTATGTGAAGATAGTATCGAATCAGGCAAAGTACAGTTGGTATATCTATTCATCTTCTAACCAATGTATTTATTTGAGGGCGCTGAAGAGGCTAAACCTATCTCAACAGTATTAAATATAAGACAGAAGTGACCCTTTGACTCATGCACATTCCCACACTTAGTCACAGTAAGAGGGCAAGGGCAATGCTAAGACACCTGAAGTAGTGGTTCTAGTAGTCAGGGATTTAAAGAACAACATGACTGTGTACTAAAGTTAACAAAATAGTAATAAAATTTAGCCAGCGTCACAAACTTAAAGAAAAATCAAACAATAAGTGCAATGAAATTGAAATCAGCATGCTCCAAAAACCCCTGAATCATAACGTAATGATATTAATGATCTCCTCTCATTTGTCATTTTTCCTGTGTTCTTACATTCTAAATGATCTTCCCTTTCATTCACTTGTTATCTGAAGCAGCTTACTTCTTCTTCTTCTTTCGGCTGCTCCCGTTCGGGGTTGCCACAGCGGATCATCTTCTTCCATATCTTTCTGTCCTCTGCATCTTGTTCTGTTACAACCATCACCTGCATGTCCTCCCTTACCACATCCATAAAAGTTCGCTTATGCCTTCCTCTTTTCCTCTTCTCTGGCAGCTCTACCCTTAGCATCCTTCTCCCAATATACCCAGCATCTCTCCTCGGCACATGTCCAAACCAACGCAATCTTGCCTCTCTGACTTTGTCTCCCAACCATCCAACTTGAGCTGACCCTCTAATGTACTCATTTCTAATCCTATCCATCTTCGTCACACCCAATGCAAATCTTAGCATCTTTAACACTGACACCTCCAACTCTGTCTTCTGCTTTCTGGTCAGTGCCACCGTCTCCAACCCATATAACATAGCTGGTCTCACTACCGTCCTGTAGATCTTCCCTTTCACTCTTGCTGATACCCGTCTGTCACAAATTACTCCTGACACTCTTCTCCACCCATTCCACCCTGCCTGCACTCTCTTCTTCACCTCTCTTCCACAATCCCCATTACTCTGTACTGTTGATCCCAAGTATTTAAACTCATCCAACTTCGCCAACTCTACTCCCAGCATCCTCACCATTACTCTGACCTCCCTCTCATTTACACACAGGTATTCTGTCTTGTTCCTACTGACCTTCATTCCTCTCCTCTCTAGAGCATATCTCCACCTCTCCAGGGTCTCCTCAACCTGCTCCCTACTATCGCTACACATTACAATGTCATCAGCAAACATCATAGTCCACGGGGACTCCTGTCTAATCTCATCTGTCAGCCTGTCCATCACCATTGCAAATAAGAAAGGGCTCAGAGACGATCCTTGATGTAATCCCACCTCCAACTTGAATGCATCCATCGCTCCTAAACCTAGATCTCACCACAGTCACACTTCCCTCGTACATATCCTGTACAACTCTTACGTACTTCTCTGCCACTTCCGACTTCCTCATACAATACCACAGCTCCTCTCAAGGCACCCTGTCATATGCTTTCTCCAGGTCCACAAAGACGCAATGCAACTCCTTCTGGCCTTCTCTAAATTTCTCCATCAACATCCTCAGAGCAAACATTGCATCTGTGGTGCTCTTTCTTGGCATGAAACCATCCTGCTGCTCACTAATCATCACCTCACTTCTTAACCAAGCTTCCACTGCTCTTTCTCATAACTTCATGCTGTGGCTCATCAATTTTATTCCCCTGTAGTTACTGCAGTCCTGCACATCCCCCTTATTCTTAAATATCGGCACCAGTACACTTCTTCTCCACTCCTCAGGCATCCTCTCACTTTCCAAGATTCCATTAAACAATATGGTTAAAAACTCCACTGCCATCTCTCCTAAACACCTTCATGCTTTCCATAAGTATGTCATCTGGACCAACGGACTTTCCATTTTCATCCTCTTCATAGCTGTCCTTACTTCCTCCTTGCTAATCCGTTGCACTTCCTGATTCACTATCTCCACGTCATGCAACCTCTTCTCTCCCTCATTCTCTTCATTCATCAACTTCTCAAAGTACTCTTTCCATCTGCTCAACACACTCTCCTCACTTGTGAGTAAGTTTCCATCTTTATCCTTTATCACCCTAACCCGCTGCATATCTTTCCCACCTCATTCCCTCTGTCTAGCCAATCGCTACAGGTCCTTGTCTCCCTACTTAGTGTCCAACCTGTCATACAACTCATCATAAGCCTTTTCTTTTGCCTTCGCCACCTCTCTCTTCACCTTGCGCCTTATGTCTTTGTGCTCTTGTCTACTTTCTGTATCTCTCTGCCATCATCTTCCTCTGTATACTCTCCTGCATTTCCTCATTCCACCACCAGGTTTCCTTTTCCTCCTTCTTCTTTCCAGATGTCACGCCAAGCACCCTTTTTGCTGTCATCTGCTGTAATTTCCCAGCTGTCTGGTAAATCTTCCTTTTTCAACTTCCACCATTTGATCCTTGGCTCTGCCCTCACTCTCTTCCTCTTCTCTTCCTGTGTGCATCTTCCTCCACTCTTGTACGTCAGCCTATGTTCCTCCCTCTTCTTAAAATATGTATTCACTAGAGCCATGTCCATCCTTTTGGCAAAATCCACTATCCTCTGACCTTCTTCATTCCTCTCTTTGACACCATACCTACCCATCACCTCCTCATCTCCTCTGTTGTCTTCACCAACATGCCCATTGAAATCTGCTCCAATCACCACTTTCTGTCCCTTGGGTACACCGTTCATCACTTCATCCAACTCACTCCAAAAATCTTCTTTCTCACCCATTGCACACCCAACATGCGGGGCATATGCACTAACAACATTCATCGTCACACCTCTAATTTCCAGCTTCATAATCATTACTGTGTTTGACACTCTTTTTACCTCCAAAACACTGTTGACATACTGTTCCTTCAGAATAACTCCTACTCCGTTTCTCCTCCCATCCATACTATGATAGAACAATTCGAATCCACCTCTGATCCACCTGACCTTTCTCCCCTTCCATTTAATCTCTTGCACACAGAATATGTCAACCTTCCTTCTCTCCATCATATCGGCTAACTCTCTCCACTTACCAGTCATACTGCCAACATTCAAGTTTCCTACCCTCAGTTCCAGTCTCTTTACTTTCCTCCTCTCCTCCTGCCTCTGGACAAGTCTCACCCCTCTTCTTCTCCTTCTTCTTCTTCGGCCAACAGTAGCCCAATTTCCACCAACACACTGTTGACTAACAATACTGGTGGCGGTCGTTGTTAACCCAGGGCTCGACCAATCCGGTATGGAAATTTGTATTGTTGTCCGCATATTGATTTGGCAAAAGTTTACACCTGATGCCCTTCCTGACGTAACCCTCCCCATTTATCCGGGCTTGGGATGAATAAACATGCATTTCAATTTCTGCTTCATATCTCCATTTGCTGAAACTCATCACTGCATACCGTGTCAGATTAAACTTTGTGTGAGTCAGTGATGAATGTGTGTGGGCTCTGTGATTGACTGACATCTTGTCCAGGACTGGCACTTGTCTTGCATCCAATGTTCTGACCTTGAATTGGATTAAGCATGTAAGCAATTGGAAGAATAGGTTTAATGAGCTCACTTAATCAAGAGCTGGAACATATCTCAACAGCAATGTGTTATTTATTAATATTAACAAGAAAATGATGGTTGCTTTTGTTGTGCTCAAAGTATACACACACAAACACACACACACACACAAACACCTTGTCCTGAGGTACATTCGGTGAAGATTCAAGTATTCAGGAATAAACTTGAATTGAATTGAACTAAACTGAGTTATTGAAGGGGTAGCACTTTGGTGCAGTGGTTAGTACTACTACCTTATAAATTCAGGAGAACATGACCTTCTCTTAGTAAGCTTTAATTGGGTACCCGTGTGAGTTCTTTATTTTTCTCTTACCTGCAAAGGACAGCATGTTTGATTAATTTCAGACTCTAAATTGGCCTGGAGTGTGTGTGCCCTGAAATGGACTGCAATTCATCCAGGGCCTAATTTCAACCCTAGCCACAGTGCAGGCAACATATGGCAGTCTATGGTCTCTTGCACCTCTAACCTAAATTTAGCAGATTTGGAGAATAACCTGGATGAACAAATTAATCAAGAATAAGGATATAAGAAATGAAAAGAGACAACTGAGCCCATAAAGTTCTTTTGGTGAACTTTGCTGTCACAAATCATGGATTAAATAATTTTTTAAGTAAAATGTATTTGTATTATTTTATTCTTTTTAAGGATTTTTTTTACAATGAATGAATTACACATCAGTGAGATATACAGTGCTACACCTTATTTAAAACTGGTCGAATAAAATTAAAACTTTTTTTAAATTAATTGAACTGAACTATACACTAAAGCTGATTTAAGGATGCATGTGCATTACATATAAAAAGTAGTTTAAGTGCAAGTTTCATACAATAGCTAATGTCACAAAACATTTACTCAAATGAACATGTTATAAATTCCTGGTTAACCTTTATAATAATGACAAAATGGTAATTTGCCTTTCTTCATCTTTATTTGTTAGGTTCTTATAACTAATCTATCTAAATTAATGTGTCCATCAATCAGGAGAGTGTTGCTTCCAGTGATATACTAGGCTAAGGAGGTGGTTTCATGGGGTAACCCTGGAAATACATTAACATTCTCAAACCTGATTAACGCAAAGGACAGTTATGGAGGGCATAGCTTTTGCAAGCCATGTTTTGCACAAGAGAGGAGCCAGCTGTGGATGGGGTACCAGATCATCACAGGTTCCACTCACACAGGTCCACCTTAGAATTGACATTTACACAGACATTCAGATCTTTGGGAAATGTGGCAGGAAAACTGGAGCACTCAATGGAAAAACCACACAGACATTTGGTAAAATGTGTACAAATACCACACAGACAATAATAGTGTTTAGGATTTGAAACCATAACACAGAATATAAGATGCAGAATGAAACACTCTTCCAAAATACTGCACACCCCAGTAGGAGTTAATGTTAGTGTGGTGCAGTGGAAGTGCTTCTATCTTGCAATAAGGAGATCTGGGTTCACATCCTAGGTCCACCCTGTATGGAGTTTGCTTGTTCTTGTTGTGTCTGTGTGGGTTTCCTCTGGGTGCTCTGGTTTCCTCTTACAGTCCAAAAACCTGCAGGTTAGGTACATTTGTGACACTAAATTGGTTGTTTGGTGTGTGTGTCCAGCGTTTGTGCAACAATTAACTGGTCCCCTGGCCAGGGTTTGTTCTTGCTTTATGCCCTATGCAAGCTGGGATAGGCTCTAGCACCACCTATGACACTGGTTGGAATTGAGCATATTAGAAAATGATATAGAAATTTTATATTAATGGACAAAACACAACCATAAGACGTACTAATTTTCTTCTAGAAATGATAAGAAAAGAAAGAAAGACATTTTCTCGGATTTTCTAGAAACACTAATTGTTTGTATCGAAGAATAAAAACAAATACAAATTAAAAATATAATTTAATCACTTATTTTTAATTTTTAGTAAAGAGGAAAAAATGAAAAGGCACATTTAACTAAAGAAACTGTTGAAAGGATAGCATTTGTAATATTATACTTTAGGGAACTCAAAGGCTGTACAGTTAATCCAGTTTCAGGTTGTGAGTGGCTGGATCCTATTTTAGCAGCATCGGGAGCAAAGCAGGTAACAGCTAAAAACATGGTGGCGGTACATCATGGAGTCTATTTTATATGTGCATCCACAGTGCTAAAGCAGAATTGTCAACTAACCTGACGAGCACTTCACGTAGGGTGTGGGACACACAGCCTCAACACAGGCAGTGACTAGGTATATTTTCCAAAACAAGAATGCGGAATCTGTGAGGCAGCAGCATTAACCACTCTGTCACTACATTTACTGATTTTGCTTTATATAACGTTAAGGTAAAGTGGAGCCATAATTCATCCTGGAAATATAAGGTATACTACAGGACCTACACCTGGACAGGCACATGTCACAGAGCCACATTAGACAAATTTCGTGTCACCAGTTAATCTAGTCTGCATGGCTTTGGGATGTCAGAGAACAAATGGAATACATTAATATAGCAATATCAGACCAATTTAGTTTAAATCAAGGTCAAAAGGAATTAGAATTGATCCTAGTCTTGCATTGACAAAAATGGATTGGGCACTAGTCCATCACAGAACCCGTTTTCAGCCTAACCTGCCTGTCTTAACAATGTTAGAGAAAAATCGAGACAAATCCACACATACAAGGGAAAGCATGTAAATTCCACATAAAAAACAATTTGTGATTTCTATGACCAGTTCACGAAGCCTATCTCTCTCAGTTTTGAGACAGCACTAACCACTGCAATAGACTGCCATCCATATACAGTATGGGGAAAAATATAGATTTTCACTTGGTACTTCAGGCTTGACTCAAATTCCAAACTGACATCCATCCATCCATTATTCAACTTGCTATATCCTACAGGATCACGAGGGTCTGCTGGAGCCAATCTCAGCCAACACAGGGCGCAAGGCAGGGAACAAATCCCGGACAGGGTGCCAGCCCACCGCAGGACACACACACACACACACACGCACACACCAAGCACACTCTAGGGACAATTTAGAACCACCAATGCACCTAACCTACATGTCTTTAGACTGTGGGAAGAAACCGGAGGAAACCCACGCAGACACGGGGAGAACATACAAACTCCACGCAGGGAGGGCCTGGCAAGTGAACTGTGAGGCAGCAGCGCTTCCAAACTGACAGGTAATTTTATATTGAACCAGAGGATATAACATACTGGTATCACATTCTGGGTAAGTTCTGGCTTGGTACATAGCATCACCAGAGCAGACAGTGATGCCCACTTTAATCCAGCAATTTGAAAGTGATTATGTCATACATGAATGAATTGATCAGAGTTACCTCTCAGGTCTGGGGCTTAGGCTCAGTTTTAGGCCAGGGTCTGTTCACTGTCACTGCACAGTTAGCCCATTCACCCCTTATTCTCTCTCTCTGGCAACCCAGCTTCCTCCCATATGACAATGAATGGAGTAATACAGTGCATCCGGAAAGCATTCACAGTGCATTACTTTTCCACATTTTGTTATGTTACAGCCTTATTCCAAAATGGATTAAATTCATTTTTTTCCTCAGAATTCTACACACAACACCCCATAATGACAACGTGAAAAAAGTTTACTTGAGATTTTTGCAAATTTATTAAAAATAAAAAAATTGAGAAAGCACATGTACATAAGTATTCACAGCCTTTCCCCTGATCATCCTTGAGATGTTTCTGCAGCTTCATTGGAGTTGGAAAAGGACACACCTGTCTATATAAGGTCCCACAGTTGACAGTTCATGTCAGAGCACAAACCAAGCATGAAGTCAAAAGAATTGTCTGTAGACCTCTGAGACAGGATTGTCTCGAGGCACAAATGTGGGGAAGATTACAGAAAAATATCTGCTGCTTTGAAGGTCCCAAAGAGCACAGTGGCCTCCATCATCTGTAAGTGGAAGAAGTTCAAAACTACCAGGACTCTTCCTAGAGCTGGCCGGCAATCTAAACTGAGCGATCGGGGGAGAAGGGCCTTAGTCAGGGAGCTGACCAAGAACCCGATGGTTACTCTGTCAGAGCTCCAGAGGTGCTCTGTGGAGAGAGGAGCCCCTTCCAGAAGAACAACCATCTCTGCAGCAATCCACCAATCAGGCCTGTATGGTAGAATGGCCAGACGGAAGCCACTCCTATGTAAATGGCACATGGGAGCACACCTGGAGTTTGCCAAAAGGCACCTGAAGGACTCTCACACCATGAAAAACAAAATTCTCTGGTCTGATGAGACAAAGATTGAACTCTTTGGTGTGAATGCCAGGCGTCACGTTTGGAGGAAACCAGGCACCGCTCATCACCAGGCCAATACCATCCCTACAGTGAAGCGTGGTGGTGGCAGCATCATGCTGCGGGGATGTTTTTCAGTGGCAGGAACTGGGAGACTAGTCAGGATAAAGGGAAAGATGACAGCAGCAATGTACAGAGACATCCTGGATGAAAACCTGCTCCAAAGCGCTCTTGACCTCAGACTGGGGCAATGGTTCATCTTTCAGCAGGACAACGACCCTAAGCACACAGCCAAGATATCGAAGGAGTGGCTTCAGGACAACTCTGTGAATATCCTTGAGTGGCCAAGCCACAGCCCAGACTTGAATCCGATTGAACATCTCTGGAGAGATCTTAAAATGGCTGTGCATCGACGCTTCCCATCCAACTTGATGGAGCTTGAGAGGTGCTGTAAAGAGGAATGGGCGAAACTGGCCAAGGATAGGTGTGCCAAGCTTGTGGCATCATATTCAAAAAGACTTGAGACTGTAATTGCTGCCAAAGGTGCATCAACAAAGTATTGAGCAAAGACTGTGAATACTTATGTACATGGGATTTCTCAGCTTTTTTATTTTTAATAAATTTGCAAAAACCTCAAGTAAACTTTTTCCATGTTGTCATTATGGGGTGTTGTGTGTAGAATTCTGAGGAAAAAAATGAATTTAATCCATTTTGGAATAAGGCTGTAACATAACAAAATGTGGAAAAAGTGATGCGCTGTGAATACTTTCCAGATGCACTGTATATTTATCAGTCAAGGGTAGATGAGAATGTGCCCTGTGTTGGACTGTAGCCTTGTTCAAAGCTGATGCTAGCCTGGCAACCAATGATTTAGGAAAAGACTTATTTATATGCAATGAAACGCTTGATGGTTTTGTATTTTTCTGTCACTGCTTTGTATCTAGAAGTCTCTGAAAATATTCTAAGTTTCCTTAAACAAGATGCACTAAATAAGAATGCACTGAACCTGCATCTAGTTGAACTGAATGAATAAAGGGAATGTCTGTCATCTTTGAAGTTCCAGATCAGAATTCTGGTCTGAACACTCTTTGTGTAGACTTTGTGTAATGTTCTCCCATTATTTGTGTGTTATTTTCTCCTATATTTAATTGACAGTGCATATGATTAATAAGAAGTTGTAGACTTGTCTTGTGATGGCTCCCATTCATACCGAGATAGGTTTTGGTCCCCAGTGACTCTTAATTGGGATGATCCGGTTTGCAAAATGAATGGATGAATTAAAGTACCATATATAAAATAATTTTAAAACACTAATTTTATATAGAAAATTAAGCAGCCTCCAGGTCTTTGGACATCAAGGTTAAAAACGCACTGTATGTTTTCCTTTTTTATGAAGTGTTTGTGTGCATCTTCCCTTGGGTTCACTGGTTTATACACCCATACTCTTAAAGAATTGTATATTAAGTTCATTTCAAATTGGCCCAGTGCTAGTGGGAGTGGGAGCATGTGTGTTTGAGCCCAATTTTAGCCTGGCACCCCACCAAGGGTTGCTTTCTACCTTGAATTTAATCATGCCAAGATCAACTCTGGCACCTGGCAACCCTGGGTCAGAGAATGTTTTTTCATGCTATGTTAAACTAAATTTTCAATTATAGGCACCAGTTCTTAAGACATCAAGATTTAAAAAAGGTTTTGGTTGCTAGGTCAGTGACTAGGGTGGGTTTTGTTATACAGCTGAATGATACACTGTTAAGTACAACATTTAAACTGTATTTTACATAGAACCTTTATAAAGCACCTCACATGTTTTAGCACAATTTTTCCCATGGTCCAACTGTTGGAGCCCAGGTGAGTTAAATGGCTCACTCAAGAAGACAACACAATGAGTGAGTTCTACACAACATCCACTAGGGGGCTATTCTGCCTAAAACTTTGTTAGATATTCCATATTTATACAATATCAGCAATGACAGGGGAAGTGACTCACCCAGGATCACACTTGATGTTAAAGATGGAAACTGAATGGCTCCTAAATGGGTCATGAACTTTACCCATTAACTCATTGATGGAAGAAGATTTGAATGTAGCGTAGGGTGTTATAGAGGAGAATTGGGCATGTCTTTGGAATTAAACTTGATTAGGAGTTCTGATGTTGTGTGTCTTTGCATCTGCTGTGGGAATGGCTTTAAATCTGCTTTCCTCCTTCACCTCCATCTTCCTGATACAAATGACTGTGATTGTGCATGAATGATCCTTGTGATGGACTACTGTGCTCTAAGGCCTTGTATCCTTTATTGTTGGGAAAGACTAAACCTCTACAACACCATATTGGAAAAAGCAGATGCACAAAATAGATGTATTTGTGAAAACAGTGACAATAATGTACGACGCCCAGCCTTACAGTTGTGATAGCCTCCAGAAAGATTGTGGTTTCATTTCATATAGTGTTTTTCACGGGAGGCAGGCTTATTGCATTTACACAGTTTTAAAAATATTAAACAGTATCAGAATTGACCGTGGAAAATTTACATACTTAAAATAAAAATAATAATGAAATTAAAGATTCATTATAATTCATAGAAGCAAACTAAACAAAGAGCTGGCTAACAGAAATCTAGTCCAAATGGCAACAGAGGAGGAAAACAGAAACTAAACACAGTATTCCAGGAAAAGAAAACACATGAAGCTATTACAAAACATATGCTGGAAACCTAGAGGAATGAAACTATGTTTGAAGAATAGTAGATGATTTCTATAAAGGTTAACACTTCTTCTATTTAATGGACTAAAATCTCATTGGAAGGTAGTTCAGCCTTCCATGTGGCTGTGATAATGCATCAAAACAAGGGAGTTCAGAAAATGTATGCACGAATGCATGTATGGATGGCTTTCTGCTTTCACACAAACATCAGTTAATTTATCTTTTCAATCTAGATTCAAAACCATCTAGATCCCGCAAGGCAAAAAGCAAAAATTTAACTTGGATGAAGTGCCAATCCATCATAGGGCCCTCACATTCACTCATACTTTACCAAATCTGTACATTTTTGATGTGTCAAAGGATACAAAAAGTAGTTAGTATAATATAAAAAGACAAAAGCAGACCATGCAAACTCCACACAGCGGCTGCCCCTGTTCCACTGTATAACATAACATTAAATTCTCAAACTGCTCAATCCAATTCAAAGTTAAGGGGAGTCTGGACCCTATAGCCTTCTTAAATAACTTAGCTTCTGAATTTAACCTTTTAGTGTATATTACATATTGCAGACACACTGCATATCAACATATATTTTTTAAACATATAATATGTGTTTAATCTTAAAATGTGGTCTGATTCAGAGTGTACATTAATAATTAAAGCTCCACAAGGTGCTTAACAACCCCTGCAATTGTGCTACTAGAGTAAAGGATTGAAAAAATATAGAAAGTAAGAAAACAACAGAAAAAAAAAACTGTTGCACTATTGAGCCTTATATAAATGACTTAAACTTTGTGACTTGCCGACTTGCACAATAAGCATTTTTCATTCTCAGTTCCTCTCTGTCTCTTACACACTTAAAACCTGACCTCTCCTCCTCCATGTACATATTTTACCTTCTGTCTTTACTTTCTGTCTTATCGTCTGGTATTGTATGGCCTTTAAATTGCACCCTGGAATCACTCTTTGGTCTTTCCTGGAATTACTTCTGTAGTGAGTGATGGACATATCAAAAGTTGGGGTTGCCAAGGCACTGCTCACTCTGGTGGCCTCTAAGACCATCGACCCCTGGTCAATGTTCTGCATTTACAACGGAATGGATTTAAAATAACGCATGGCCCACTAGGAACAACACGTTTCCTCCTAGCAGCCTGGAAGAAATGGATCTTGTTTGTTCAGAGGTATAGTATCTCTGTCTTTTTTTCTAAACATTGTTTTTCACCCCAGACACATGCATTGTAGCTTAAGTAGAAACTGTATAAGATGCTCTATAAGTAAGTGTGGAGATAGATGTGTGTGAAAGTAGCTGCACCAGGTCCAGCTTTGGTTCTCAACTTGAGCTTAAATCCCTGAAAACTTGAAACAGGGAAACAGGTAGATTAATGGATGGATACTACATATGTTGTTCCAGTTGTCACCAAACTTTGTGACATACTTTCCTGTCCCAGAGCTTAAAACGCACGCACATTACAGTATAAAAACGTATTATTTTTCTCTAGCTATGATGATAGTTTATATGGAAACAAAACAGCAGAAACAGTAAGTTACAAATGAATGGCCAAGCAGGTTAACATTAATTAAGTAGTTTGTACTAGTAGAAAAGCAACGTCATTTCGGGTTAGACAACGTGATAATCCTGTAAGACATTCACCCCCACACACCCCCCCGCACCGCACCTCCCCTTCGTTCTTTGCAATAAGAGCCATAAACAATGCATGGATTGTGCAGATCAGTATAGCATACCAGAGTGAACTGGAATTACTGTTTATTAATGTGCGTCTGTGTGTATGTGTAAGTGTTTAAAAAGGGAGGGAGAGAAAGGAAGGGAAGCGGGGAGGGGGTATTGTACAGAGATCCGTTTGCATTACAAGTGTTTTAAAAATGGTGCATGCTGGATCATAATTGCATTTGCAGTGAGCATTCGCGGTGCTACCCCCGCCCCCAACTCTCTCTCTCATCAAGCATACACACAATAAATGGATCTTTGAAAAATGCGAAAGAGCGAGCGAGCGAGCGAGAGAGAGAGAGAGAGAGAGAGAGAGAGAGAGGAGCAATACAACACTAAAGAGCTTTCCATTTTTTTCCCCCCTCGTAATGCATTTAATTCAGCTGAAACGTAATCATGACGTGTGCCATCACTAATCTCTTCGCTGGCTGTTATACTGTGAGTACCCGATGTTACTTTTGATTGCAATTTTTAAAATAAAAAAGCAATGATGTTTTTGAACTATATAACTGTTTTTCACTAAGAGTCCAGCGGACTACAGGCTGTGCTCGCAACAACTTAGCTTTTCTTATCCCTCACTCTTCTTTTTCGTCTGTTTTCCCCCTGTCTTTTTTCCCACGATTCTCTTCAGCGGTTTGAAATCGAATATCGCACAGGCACACTCTTTTTGCCTTTCTTTCTCCTTTTCACCGTAAACCTCGCGGAGAGTGAGACAAGGCAGGGTGATGAGAATGGACTGGACTGGACTGGTCTTGGGTTATGATTGGAAAGGGGATCAGTTATCGTGAACGTGTTTTCCTGAACTATCGCAGATAAGGGACGCTTTTATAGGCAAGCATTTGTTTGGCGTTTTACCTTATAAAAACACAAAATAAATCTAGAAAAACAGGCGGGTTATAGAGTAATAATTTTTAAAATAATAATTTACTACTTTATACTTTACTTATAGGTGAAATTCCTAAAAAGTTAGTACTTAATGAAACATGGATTCCTTGCTGGAAGTTTGGAACATTTCGCTGGAGTTTTTTTTTTCCTCTCTGTTATAGTGTGGGGCCAGAGCGGGACCCCAGACTGTACATCTGGCTGCTCGGAGCGATCGCTACCTAACATGCCGTCAAATCTTTTCAGTTTAGCTGTTTGTGTGCCTCCTTTTTTTCTAATTTAGGGGGTGGGAGGTGCGCTCTCCGAGGAACGGTCCAAGAAGCGAGAGTCATGGTGGCCCATACCGTATTTTGTTGTGCCTGTCTTTTGTTCTAAATGCACGCTGCTTGTTGTGAAGCGAGGCGGCGGCGGCGACAGCGGGGATGAGCCGGGTGCACAAAGCAATGCCGCATTGGATTCGATTATTTAATTTCATAAGCGGGCGTGATGAAGCACCTCAGGCGCTGTGAAACACACTGGGGGGTTATAGATTTTGGTCTTGCGTTTGCACGGAAATTAATCGTAAATGTTCATTTATTTCTGAATATATGAAATATAAACTGATCTCGATTACAATATAAATAAATTACCGCGTTAATAGTTACGGTGTTAAAGATCAGAGTAGTCATATTGATTTACACAGATCCATATATAGCAGTTTATCCCCACCCCCACTCCATAACGCGACCAATAGTACGCATATTAATAATTATAACCGAGCTATTTCTACAACATGGACTTGTTTAAAGTCTGACGTTATCGCTCAATTTAATTACTCAGGCAACGCGAAATACTACATTCGCCGGTTAACTCGGGGACACTGCAGTCAAGTAGACAGCTGCCGCTGCTGGATGAACTACTGTTATTTCAGAAGCTAAATGACCTCCAGCATTACTTGCTTGTTCTGTTTTCTCCAACTGGTGATGTGCTGTGCAGATTTGCCATCTAGCTGGGTAAAGTGTGAAACCGCTTGTTAGCACCCCGTTAACCTTTTCTAACAATTGTATTCAGTAAATAATTACATTCACAGTATTGCAAATGGGTGCTTCCCATACGATGGATGTGCAAGAGGTTGTAAATGATTATTGACCATATAATAGAAATAAGGATTTGTGCGTGAGTGTGCCGAGCAGTGGACTGGCATCCAGCCTGGACTTCCAACTCTGATTAAGTGGGGTTTGAGAATGTAATGTTTTGTTAGAAATTAGGCCAGTCTCATGAATAACTAAGGAACCACTGGTAAGGCAATAACAAGTTCAGTATATTGGAAAGATTTTGAGCCCTATTTTATGCTCGTTTACAATTCAAATAATGCACAATTTTTTTCCATCTGTTCAGTGAACTCAATGTTCAGTTGACAGTATAGTTTTAATGTCACTCTGTGAAGTCTGGAATAAACAGCAGTGTATCTGGGACGTCTCTGTGAGGGCCTTCGCAAGTAAATGGCAACTAACTGTCAGTTTAGCGTAGTGACAGTGTATCTAAATATAAACTACTAGGTTGCTGGTTACATTCTTGCCTCTGACTCGTTATGTGACCCTGAACAAGTTGCCTAACTTCTCTGTGCTGTTAATGTAAAATAAAAAAATAATATTAAAAAAAAAAAGTACACTGAAACAATTACACCTTATTCAGATTTTGTAATTTTCTTTAGTTAAAGGTGTCAAGCAGCTATAAAACAATAAATTGTCCATAGATTGATTTTAGCCATACAATGGAGCCTGTGGTGTTAGTCTCATAGTAGCTTTGGTGACGTGCGCTGCGTCATTTCTGGCGAAAGAAAAATGTAGAAATGATTTGGTAATACGGTGTATTATCATGTTTGACATACGTAAGTTACACAGGGTTTTCATTTTTCATTTGGATAAAAGAAAATATTTTATTTGTGGAGTTAACAGAATTTTGTTCAAAAATTAAGGCAGAAGAGAACCCAGTCAGGAATTTAAAGTATAATGGTCCACATTTATACATTCTAAACCTTCGCTCTGCACTGTATTGTTGTGGCTGCAGTGGGCATAAGGCCAGAACGAGCATGTAACGGACACATTCACTCATACAAAGATGGATTACAATCACTAGTGAACTTGACCTGCATATCTTTAGAGAGTGCAAGAAATTAAAAATACCTTAAGAAAACCAATATGAACCGAAGTTAAAAATGTACGGCAAGTTGAATTTAGGCAGTGACTAAGCTAAACGTAAGAGTGTTAAGCATACTTGATACATGGTGTAATATAATAAATATAAATTTAACTTAAAATAATTATTAAATATTTAAAATTAAAAAAAGTATACATAGCATACACCATATGTGTGTGTGTAAATATATATATGTATATTATGTATGTGTGTGTGTGTGTGTGTGTGTATATATATATATATATATATATATATATATATATATATATATATATATGTGTATGTGTGTGTGTATATAATATATATATATATATATATATATAGACAAAGTGCTGGGTACACTTGTATAATGGATTAATGTAAAAAAGCAAATATGTGTTTTTAAAATGTTGACCCTTTGTCTTGTGTAGCTGAAATGCAAGGGTACAATTTGTCATCTACATTACCTCTTTACCAATTTCTCTGCTTTCATGAATTAAGAATATGTTCTTTTTGTGTGCGATTGGATTCTATAATTGCGGTAACTCCTTGCTGAGTTGGAACCATGAACACTGCAAGTTTTTCTTGGTTTATGGTGGTTTCACAAATAGATGTTTAATCTCACATTAATAAACTGGGTGGCTTGTTGAATAATTTACTCATTGATATGGCATATAAGCCGTGTAAAATTACCACTTTTTGTGTTTTTTCCTTCTATTTTGAAGCTTCCATCAGCTCAGCAGGTTAAGATAGGTCAACTGTGATGAGTATGCAAAATTATAGAACATTCGGAGTGATGCATTTACTCCCTGCTCTTTACAGACACCTGTCCAGATAAAATGTTTGAAATGCCTTGTTGCCAGAATTTTACTATGGTTTGGTTTTATTATATATGCAAAATTTCATTAAGTTTGATTCAGCCTCTTTAGAATAATGTGCAGTTCCCCCCCCCACCCCATTACAATTCTCCTTCCCAGTTAACTAATTGAAACATCTTGTACCCCATACTTTAAATTTAATGCCAAGCTTCTTGCAAAATTTCATGAAAATTGTTTCAGTCATTTTTGCGTGACTGGTGAACAAACAGACAAGATGCGATCTGATTATTGAAATGAGGTCGTTAGAGTGCAAAATGGATAAAGAACATTAAAGAAAGCCAAAAAAAAAATTCAAAAGACAGAGTATGTTATCATTTTATTTATAAAGATTACGTACTGTTGTATAAAGTCATGTGAAAAAGTAAGTACACCTCATGATTATTTTTTTTAATCTTTATTTTAACAGTGTCTATAAATAAATGTCATATGATTTTAAAAGAAATATTTAAGGAAAAATGAACAGATATAAAATTCCTGCCTGTGAAAAAAGTAAGATTCCCCCTTGGCTCTAATAGCTGGTGTTGCTCCCTCATGTTATACAGTCGGCATTTCCTATAGCTGTCCAGCTGTCTCTGACATTGACTGGGAGGATTTTCCCAGTCTTCTGTGGAGAATTCTTTCAGCTGTGTGATATTTGAAGGCTGTTTCATGTGCACAACCTGTTTCAAATGCCCCACAGCATCTCAAAGAGATTCAGTTCAGGACTTTAACTTGGCTATTCCAGGACCCTTCCTTTACTTTCTTTTCAGCCATTCTTTGATTGATTTACTTTTATGTTTAGTGTTATTGTCACGTTGCAACGTCTAATTTCAGATGAGTTTCAGTTTTCTGAAAAATGTTCTGACTTGTACTTTAGTATTGTCTGGTTTAATGATAAATTCCTAGTGCAATCTGTAATAGTGAGCTGCCCAGGCCGTGATGTAGCAAAGCACAGCCAGACCATAACATTTCCTCCTCATGGTTTACAGTTGTTATCAGGTTCTTCTGATCATATACTGTCTTTGGTTTCTGCCAAACATTTCTTGCTTAGGCGTTCAGGGCAAACTTGCCCAGATTCTCTTTCTGGTTTCCTCCTGGCATGCCTCCCTTGTGAGTGTAATTTGTGCAGCCTCTTTAATGGTAGATTTTGGCATCAACAATGGCAAGTGCTACCTCTAGGTCCTGTGATGACATCCTAGGAGACTTCTTTCAGCCTCTTTGAGTTCTGCTCTCAGGCTGAACGTTTTGGTGTGTGCTGGCCTGGACAAGTTGGAAGTTGTTTGAAATCTCCACTTGTAGATGATCTTCCAGACAGTGAAATAGTTGATTTCCAGTTGTTTGGAGATCTTTTTAAATCCTTTCCCAGACTTCTAGGCATCTATAACCTTTTTCATGAAGCCCTCTGAGAGCTTTTTGGATTTAGGGATGTTGATGATGCACACTTCAACAAAAAGAGCAAACCAAAGTAGAAGTCTGAGGTTTAAATAAGTCAGCTTCAAAGAAGATCCTCTCTAATGATGCTCTAATTATTTCCACCTGATTCTAATTTAAGATGTATGAGGTAATGATAAGTGTAGGAGTGTATTTACTTTTTCCACATATGAAATTTGCATTTATGTTTATTTAAATTATGCAATGGAATACAAAATGTAAATGTGGCTTGATGTTTGTTATACTTTATTACCTATACATTGTGACCTTTATAGAGAGAGAGAGAGAGAGAGAGAGATAGTAACCACTAGGGGTGACACTGAGCCCCAAACCAAAGAAAAGCAATACCCAACACAATTCCAGGTTCAAATAAAAGATTTTATTTGACAAATCATTTTCTTTTCAATAACACCAGCAAAAATACAGCATTCGCAGTTCTTCTTCCTCCAAAAAGGCATTGCATACTGCCACCCTGACTCTGACTCAGTTAAAGTGAGGCCTTTTTTTTTTAAAGTCAACCCGAGAGATGCTTCTGATCTCCTGCCCATGTCGTCCGGAGCACTTCCTGGTCATGTGGGAACCAGGGCAGTCCCAAGGCAGCAGCCTCTGGTGATCCCCAAAGACCCTGACAGGGCTCAAATTCTCATGCCACCCTGCAAGTGTCCTAATCGGGTTCAGCCCTGGGCTCGTGGTAAACCCATTTGCCTGGTCCTTCTATTGTGGCCTAATGGCTGGGTATGGATCCTTCCTTTATTCCGGCCAGGATGCCTGTCCTTCCTTTCTGACACCTGCAAAAAAAAAAAATTATATATACAATTATCCATCCATCCATTTTCCAACCCGCTGAATCCGAACACAGGGTCACGGGGTTCTGCTGGACCCAATCCCAGCCAACATAGGGCACAAGGCAGGAACCAATCCTGGGCAGGGTGCCAACCCACCACAGGGCACACACAAACACACCCACACACCAATCACACACTAGGGCCAATCCACCTAACTGGCATGTCTTTGGACTGTGGGAGGAAACCGGAGGAGCGCCCGGAGGAAACCCACGCAGACACGGGGAGAACATGCAAACTGCACGCAGGGCGAACCCGGGTCTCCTAACTGCGAGGCAGCAGCGCTACCACTGCGCCAGCATGCCGCCCATATATACAATTATATATATAAAATCACTCTTTCCTGTTTAGCTGAAAAGCTGTACTTTGGCAGGAAGGTTCATGTAAGGTGATAGGTATCGAAATTTTGATATATCAATATTTAGGGGTATAAAACCCCTCACAATAGAAAACTAAATACCCCCAAAATCTCAAAAATGCCTTGTCAGATTTGACTGAAATTTGATTATGTTGCAGAAAAATACAAAATTAGCAGATACATGTCTATTTTATTTGTTGATGTTTATTGTTAATAATGGTGAATTGAGTGGAATATTGTAACACACTGTCTCTCCCATTTCACCACAGCGCTAACAACAATCTCACAGATAAATAGGGCTAATAGGGTTTATGCAAATGAAGGTTCTTTTTCTAATCGAAGCAAAAGGAGCAAAGAAAAGTTGATTAGCAAGTGCGTGCCAGGCTCTGTAACTGTGAATGTGGTCAACTTCGTGCACTGATCCAGTAAGAAAGGTATTTAATATATATTATCCCCCATCCCCTTCCTATTATCGGTATCCTTGGGGAAATGCTGAAATGGGGACTACAATTCCCATCAGCCAGTGCGCTGCTCTAGGCTATTTCATCAACATCTTTAAATAAGAGCATTGATAAAAGTGCCATGTCAAAGGTAGGAACTGTTGCATTTTTTTCTCAACCATTTTGGGATAACAATTTTGTTGTCTTGCTGGATTACAACTTTTATCCTGGAGCAGTGTTTCTTGACCTTTATGGCCTTGGGGCCCAGTTTTACCATTTTGAAGTTCCTTGACAACCCACATGCAGCATTTGAAGAGAAAGGGGTGGGTTTCCCCCATTCCCTTCATCCTATCTGCAACCTTGTGCAAATGCCAAAGTGGGGACTACAGTACCCATCAGCCTGTGGGCTGCTCTAGGCTATTTCATCAGAATTCACAAACTCCAAATATGAGCACTGGCAAACATGGTATTTCATCAAAGGTAGGAACAGCTGCAGAATTTTTCCTCAAACATTTTGGGATAACAGTTTCATTGTTTCACTGGATTACAGTGTTTATCTTGTAGCCTTGAGACTCTGTTTTATCTCTTTAGGTTCCTTGACAACCCACAGACAGTATTTGAAGAGGGGGGGATTTCTCCTTTCATGAATTGAGCATGATTGAAAAGAGTTGGTAGACATTTATTCAGGCATAGCACAGTGGTGTAGTGATAGCGCTGCTGCCCCACAGTCAGGAGACCAGAGTTCCTTGTGAGTAGTTTGCGTGTTCTCCTTGTGTCTGTGTGAATTTCCATGAAGACTTTCCCACTGTCCAATATCTTGTTTTTTAGGTGAATTGGTGACACTAAATTGGCCCTAGTGTGTGTTTGCCCTGATATGGTTTGGTACCCTGTCCAGGGTTTGTTCTTGCCATGCTAGCTGGGATAAGCTCCATCCCTCCTGCTGCCTTGGTCTCGATTAAACGGGTTGGAAAGCGACGTGACATTTATTGAAACCCACTGTATATATAAGCAGTAGTATTTTAGGCATTAATGCTAATGGAGAGTCGAGATTTTTAGCAGTTTTTAGCTTTGAATGAATCGACTTTAAATCACTTTTGTAACATTACTGGATACGTCTTTAGTACAAAGTTCTGCTGCAATCGCTTTCACACCAGCACCACTAATGGCTATACAGTATGTTCAACAGAGAGCAGTTCATGTGAAGTAGTAATATTAGCCCCAGGTAAAAAAAATACAAATACCAGTATTCTATGCAGAAAATTACTTAGTTACATAGAACTTCTGATACATCTGATTAATCAGCAGCACTATAACTGAGGCTCACAGCTAGCCTACACAGATACTGTTTAAATAAAGAGCAAATCTGGATATGCCCACATACAGTATGTTACAATGGAAAATATCATTTCATGGGGTGATGTACTAACCTTTTCTCGTAACAATATATAACATATACTTACATATGCTGTTTTTATATACAGTATATATAAAAAATAGGCTGATTGCTTTTATATATTAATATATAAAGGTGTGGTAAAAGTAAATTTACAGTTGTGACTTTATTCTTGTAATATGCATTTATTAATTGTATTATTTATTTGTATTATTTGTCTTCTTATTTTTACTGTTACTGATATTAACAAGTACAGTACAAGAATGTGTAAATAATGAAGCCCAGCAATTTGAGCACTTGCAAGAGCCAGAAAACTTTATTGTCACTACACAGAACAATGAAATATCGTTTAGAGCAAGCATATAGATGCCTTATATAAAAGCACATAAGAGTGGACAATAAACTAAGTAAATATTAAACTGTGTGAAGCACAGTCACTGTTAACAATTCTAGATATACAAAGAATAAAAGTAAAGGTGAACATAGAAGTATAAATAGAGAAATAATAAATGAAGTCAGAAATAAATGAAGTCACAAGTAAACAAAGTCACAGTGAAGATTACAGACAATGCAGTGGTCATGAGTTCCACATGGATAATGTATACGTGTGTGACTATGTGTGGTTGATACAGATGTTCAGTTCAATCAGTGTTGGTTTCTGTATTAGGAAGGGGCAGTGATCGCTGTGCATTTAATAGGCTGATTGCTTTGGGGTAAAATCTGTTCTTCGGCCTGATAGTGCAAGCATTCAGGGCTCTGAGGCTCCTCCCAAATGGCAGAGGAGTAAAAATGCTATGGCTAGGGTGTGTTGAATCTCTAGAAAAGGTTCTTTGCCTTTCTGCTGCAATGGGTATTGAAGATATCTTCCATTGATGTACCACACTATAATGCAGTATGTGTTGACAGACTTCACAATATGGTTAGCTGTAGAAGTTAACCAGCAGCTGTTGTGGGAGTTGTGCTTTCTTCGGGCTCCTCAGAAAGTGAAGCCTCTGAAGACCTTTCTTGGCCATTGTTGTTGTGTTTGTTTTCCATGACTGGTCTTGACTGATATGGACTCCCACGAATCTGAAACTCTGGACAGTCCCCACCCACTCACTGTTAATGCTGATGGGATAGTGACCGCTGAAGCTCAGTCTCTTGAAGTCGTTCCTTTGTTTTCTTGGAACTGAGTGCCAGATTGTTGTTCTGACTCCAGCTCTCCAGATTCTTGACCTCATCTCTGACCTCTCATCTTTATCTGTATGCTTTGTCATTACTGGAGATCAGGCCTATCACAGTGGAGTTGTCTAAACACTTTATTAGGATGTTAGTATCATGGGTAGATTTGCAGTTGTTTGTGAAGGGGGAGAAAAGGTGAGGGCTCAGCACATAGCCTTGTGGTAATAACCTGCCTGTCTTTTTCCATATAAACAGCTGTAAACCTACTTTTGCCCACCCCAGATATAAATTATATATATATATATATATATATATATATATATATATATATATATATATATATATATATATATATATATATATATATATAAAAAATTAGTAACGTAAAATGATGTATGTGTGTGTATATACAGTGTGTATATATATATATATATATATATATAGTATATATATATATATTTTAACGTTGCAATATTTCTTACATATGAATAACTGTTTGGTAACCTCATGGTCTGTGGATAGAAACTTAAGGCAGTTTCTATGTTTACTGTTGTGAGTGCCAGTTTGCAATAAGATATTTGATAGGCGTGTGTAAACCAACTGTGCAACATGGCAGCAAATGTCTTATATGCCCTGAAGTGAAACTTAAAGGTGCTTACTCTCTCAATTGCATTTTCCCTAATAAAGATGGGATTATAATGTGCCTGCTGCCTCCTGAAGAATATGACCAGATCCTTTGTTTCAAGCTTTACTACCAACACTGCTACCATGCTCCCCACTACATTAATATAATATGTACTTGAAATTATGTTTTAATCAATTGTCTCTTCTTGCTTTTTCAGAAAAGAAACAAGGTTCTAGAATGAGGTTGAGTGGTTGTTAAAAAGAAATTCTGTCTGTCTAAAATAAAGTTAGAGTCCAATTAACAAATCTATAACATGTTGGAAATGTTTTCCTGGGCCCAGGCTAACTTTTTAGAATGTTGGAGGAAAGCCAGAGTAAGAGCAGAAAAACCCTTGCAGACACTGGAGGAAGGTTCCATTGGATAATTAAAACAGTAAATATTTTGTGTATATTTAAGGCAACCACATAAAATTGAATATTAAATTTAGCATGGCAACTATAGGTCAAATAATGTATTTTGGTATATGAATTTCAGTTATATTTACATGGCTGCATACTCAAATTTTCATAGTGAGTTCAGTTAATCTTTAGCCATTCAAAAACATAGCTAAGCCACCCACTCTGTAATTCTTTTATATAGAATCTTTAAATTCCTTACACCATTTCAAGGCAGTCTAAAAGTACAAATGTACATATAACACAACTGTTTAGATAGCTTTTAATTTCTTGAAAAGTTGGACCACAAGCGTGCACAGTTTAAGTAACATTTTCAGGGACACACAGCATGTCAGAAACAAACTGAATCGACAGCCCTTCAGGTTTTATTACTAAACTTCTATGCAACACTGCCCACATAAAAAACAGAAAAGTACCAGGATATATTGATGAGCTAGACATTGATGCAAAGCAGAATGCAACCCTGGATGGTACACCAGAGAATTACAGGACACACTCAAAGATACTTATCTGAGACCATTTAGACTCACTAGTCATCCTAAAATGAATGTTTTTGGCAAGCGTGAGGGAATTAAAGTTAATGGGAAACCCTTGGAGACAAGAGTTGAATATGGAAACATCACATGAAAAGTTAAGTGGATTTATACTGTGGTCCTTGCCTTATATATAACACCATAAATACAGGTATGTGCCCTTGATACGTTTTGTCAAATTACCGTTGTGCAAACATCATATTATATACAGTACTTAGCAAAGCAATATGGGATACTGCAGTGAGCCTGTTTTGGCTAAATACAGAGATAATACAATACTGTAGACTGCAGGGGTGGGCAAAGTCAGTCCTGGAGGGCCGCAGTGGCTGCAGGTTTTTGTTCCAACCCAGTTGTTTAATTAGAAAATAATCCTTGCCAATAATTTAATTTCATGACTTGTTAATGCTTTAAGTCTGCCATGTCAGGTCATTCTCATACCCTATTTTTTTTCCGTTCTAAGGATATTGTCCAAATTATTTGTAGTCTAAAATTGAGGAGTAATTCTGAGCCCTTTACTTTTTCGCTTCACTTTTCTTCTAAGTATTTAATTAAACCAAATAGTGCACATTAAATACACACAGGTATAAATGGAAACACGTTAAATGGAGAAATGCTAGTTTGTCATTTGCATCTTATTGCTAATAAGGAGCAATTAAAAACCAAGAATGCAGCTGTTTTAAGACAAAAATAGGCAATAAGGGTTCAAAATCTTAATGAGTTAGATAACTAAAATGGAGAAGTGTTACTTGAGCATTAAGTGCTTCTGATTAAGTAACTGGGTTAGAACAAAAACCTGCAGCCACTGCGGCCCTCCAGGAATGACTTTGCCCACCCCTGCTCTAGGGACATGTGATATGCAAGTTTGGATGGTGTTGCCAACGAGTCAAAGCATACACTGTTGTATGGTAATCTTTTATTTGTAAGTAGGGAAAGTTCATATTAATATAACAATAGAAAGTACAGTACATTACTGGAAGCTCAATGGCTTTGTGTACAAGAGACATAAGATACATGTGCGGTTGTATCTATTATGTGGCATTCTCTGATTGTGATTTGTGAACTCTTTTATAACCTTATAGGACCATGAACATATATGCGGTCGGACGTTGTAAGGCATTCTTGCACCTGTTTAAGGCTGGCCAGGTTGAGGTGATTCGTATTTATGGCACAGAGCCACAGGAAAATAAAAGGGTAATAATGTTCTAGAAAATTACAAAACCAGTCAAAGTAAGAAATCTTTTATTATTATTATTATTATTATTATTATTTTACAGTGTCTCATTTGTTGGGTCGAGACGTGATTTTCTTGGAGACACTTTATCGTCCCGCGAGACAAGGAAGACAGCTGCTGTACAGGCTTTTAAATGTTCGAAGCTTTGCATGACATGCAGATCACGCAGCACTGCACAAGCAGCAGCAGCAGCATCAAGCCAGCTGATCGAGCATAGAGGAGGTAAAAAAAATGTATTTGTGTCCCATTGTATTACCATTTAAGAAGGGGTTTCAGAGGAGTGACCGCATCCCCTTAGCGTACGTTCAGCCGTCCTCTTCACAACGCGAGAGGCTGAGACGCGAAGTGGCTGGCGCATAGCACGCCTTGGGGGGTGGGGAGGGGTTGAATTAAGCGAAGCGAGCCGGGGTCAAAGTTCACAAAGTGTGTGAATAAATAAATTATATATATATGAATACACACATATACAACGTGTAATGAATACACTTGACTTGATTATTCCTAGTTTTCATCCTCTTTCTCTGTACATTTAGCATTTGTTTGCTCAGAGGTTGATGAGCTTGTTGCTTCCTGAGCAGCTCTTCTTTTCTCCACCATAGCGGCACGCTTGTTCTCTTCTTTCATCGGCATTTTTTCACATTAAAACTGATTAAATCTGTGTTTGTATTGCAACATCGCCCTGCTGGCCACTGCTGAGAGTTGATTCTACAATAAAATCAAATAAAAAGATGAATAACCTTGAAGGTCAATCATCACTCCGAAAGCAGGTTGTAGAGGTCACGTAGTATATGTGTACCAAATTTCAGGTCATTAGGTCCAACAGTTTGCGAGCTACAGGTGATTTAAAATCCTGGACAGAGAAATGAACTGCCACGATAGCGTATTATACTGTATATAAAGACACCCTGTATATACACTTTATTTTTCAGTTTTGTTTTAAGCATCCTTGAGAATGATTTGTATAATGAGGCTGCATGTGTTTGTGCATATTGTCTTGCAATAATTTACTGCTAAAATCACAGAAATGCTGGACGCATTTGATTTTCTTTTATTTTGTTAAAAGGCTAATCATTACCATTTGGGTGAAGTACTTACAAAATGTTACCTTAATAATAATGTTACCTTAAATAGATAGATAGATAAATAAATAATGTTTATGTAACATAACCTTCAGTGATCAATGGTACCTGTAACCGCAGAGTAACAATCATAGTTCACATCAGTATGGAATGATATGTCACAAATTTTTTATAAAAAAAGATTGATTTTACACAAATGATCGATTAATTCAATACACCAGAATGCAGCAGTGTAATCTTTTTAAACTTTCAGATTTTTTTGTGACATGGTTAGCTTCCTTTCAGTTTTTAAAAATCGATTTTTTTAAGGTGTCCCCGATGATACCTTTTACTCTGTAGTTGGCAAAACTGGTGCTTTTATTAAACGTCTACAAGCTTCACTGTGAAAGTCAGTCAGTCAGCCATTTTCTTACCCGCTATATCCTAACACAGGGTCATGGGGGTCTTCTGGAGCCAATCCCAGCCAGCACAAGGCAGGAACAAACCCCCAGGCAGGGCGCCAGCCCACTGCAGGGCACACACACACCAAGCACAATTTAGGATCACCAATGCACCTAACCTGCATGTCTTTGGACTGTGGGAGGAAACCCACGCAGACACGGGGAGAACATGGAAACTCCACGGAGGAAGGACCCGGGAAGTGAACCCAGGTCACCTTACTGTGAGGCAGCAGTGCTACCATTGCACCACCATGCCGCCCCACTGTGAAAGTAAACTGATAATAATTAAACAAAACCAGGCAAAAGCCATAACTGCACCAGTATTCATATCACAATAATCAAATTATATACAGACAGCCAAAGCCAAACTTTTTGGAAAACTGTACCTTTGAATTTATGGTGTAGGTTCTTAACAGTTAATCATCCATCCATCCATTATCCAACTCGCTATATCCTAACTACAGGGTCACGGGGGTCCGCTGGAGCCAATCCCAGCCAACACAGGGCACAAGGCAGGAAACAAATCCCGGGCACTGCAGGGCACTCACACACCCACACAACAAGCACACACTAGAGACAATTTAGAATCATCAATGCACCTAACCTGCATGTCTTTGGACTGTGGGAGGAAACCGGAGTTAATCAAACAGCACTTAATGGCAGCACATGGAGAGGTGACAGAGCTCCAATCATGGTTGTATCCAAACTTTTTTCAGCCCCGTTTTAGTGTCGTGTTTCGCTTTGCATTTTTATGAAATTGGACTGACTTGCTTTACTAAACAGTTTACCCTGTACTTTACATTTTATTAACATTCCTAAGGATCATAAACTTTTCAATAAGGTTTCCAATCAAGACAATAATGACAGAAATGGATTTCCTGTGTATCTGTGTATGAAAACACTTAAAACGCGTACAGTATGCATAATTTACACACAGAGAGTACCGAAAAATTGTAAAAAAGTATAAAACTACCGGAAACTTTGCCTTGGTCTCCTTGTTGCAATAATAAGGATTCTCTTGCTGCCAGAATTAATTATGTGGCTTGGCAAGAAGTGCGTCCAAGCACTAACTCATCTTGGAGCTGGCCATGACAGAACAAGTAGAAGGAAAAGAGGACAGAGAGTGGGAGACAGAAGTTTAGATTTGCAGTGTTTTGTGGTTTCTGGAGGTAGGCAAGTGGACAGTTGTAGACAGGGCTTAAGAACGGTGTGTTCTGAGTGGCCACAGGTTTGGTTATTCTTCTTCTGTAAATTTTTTCATCCATCCATTGTGTATAGTTGTTTTAAACAAATTATCTGTTTTCATGTATCTTTCTGCTTCTTTTTGTTGTTCTGGGTACAAGGTTCACTGCAGGAGAGCTCCTTCACTGATATGTGTGTATGTATATTATGTGTAAACGTGTGTGTTTGTATATGTAGATGTCTGCATATATTACAGTGGATTCAGAAAGCATTCAAACAATTTTACTCTCTGTAGTAGATTTAATTATATATCCATAAATTTTCCATTTTCTCCTGTCAAACTACAGTCAATATCCAATAATGACAAAGTGAAAAAATGCATCCTGTTTGCTTTAATTATCCCAGAGATGTTTCTATAACTTGATTGGAGAAAACCTGTGGCACATTGAATTGATTGTCTGTGTGTTTGTACTGTAGGTACTTGCAGTATTTTGCAGTATATACACTATGTACCTATACCATTTAAATGTAATTTTTTAAATGAACTACTTTAAATTAGTTCTTTGTTAGAGCAAGAATGGTCTGTTGCAGGTTGTCAGACTTTTTTTTTTTCCTTTTTTTTTTATAAATGACATGAGGGAAAAATTATCCAAGTAAGATGAGATATGAAGTAATTTTAAATACTATGCAACATACTGAAACATCTGTCCCATGAACTATATAATCTGACTATAATTTGTTTTGTATTTCTTGTTTAGAAAATGTTATTCAATTTCACTGTAGAATATCAGAGAAAGTTTATTTGTGTAAGTTTGGAAAGTGCTGTTTTGGCAGTCGGCTTCCTGTGCCATAGCTGTTTCTCATTTCTTTGGAAATGTGAGAAGTAGTGCTCTGTGCTTGTCCTAACTTTGCAATAATCCAACCACTCTTTTATTATATTGCATATGAAGTAGTTGAGTATAAAGCATAGATGACTACAGTATTTCCTTTTTTGACTGTATTAGGCATAGCTCTTTTTTTACACAATGGAGGGAAGGCCTTATATACTGTATCTTTCAGACAAATGATCTTATCATATGATGCTCCTTTGTTTAACATCAGGTTCCAGACTATGTCTGAAATTCCATACTTTAACCTGAGATTGGACCTCTAAACAAAAAAAGAATAAATGAATACGTCAGAACACTTAAACAGTATCTATAAATGGGTTAGCTATTTTGATAATTGGATCAAAGACCTTAGCTGATTCTTCAGTGTGTAACGTTTTAGTGCTGTCTCATGAATATGATGACATGCATAATGTCTATTCCATCAGATAACAATTAGAGTGTTCATTATGCATTCATGCAGAATGTTCAGTTTGAACAACAAGGAGTGTTCCAAGTGAGAAAAAAAGCTGCTTCGGCCCACCGGATTACTTTTTTATTTTCTGGATGCTATACTGTACAGCTACTTTGTGTTATTCCAAAGCTTGTCCGAAACTACCAGAGAAGGTCACTGTTAATATATTTAATTAGCTGTAAGAAAAGAAAAAAAAAACTAACTTGTTATGCCGACTTTTTCTTTGAATTTCAACATTTATAATTAACAAGTTGATTGAGAAAGTGGAATGATAGGTTAATAATCAAACAGCTGCATTTAGAAATAAAGTGCAGTGTTTTAATAACTTGTCAGTAAGAAGACGAGCAATGCTTGTCTAAAATTTACGTATCTTTACCTGCTTTTCATTCTTTGTTATGATCACATATGCTACAAGTGAATGAAATTCTCAGGCTAATTTAAAATTAAAGAAAGGGATGACTTTAGCACTGATTTCTGAGGGACAGCACTTTTAACATCGCCTAATTCAAAAAAATAGTTCTTCTCAATAATTACCCTTTGCTTTCTGAGTTTTGAGACATTTTCCACCTTGAGCTCCCACTGCTTTTAGCTTGATCATTAAACTGCAAGTTTTTTGGTATTCTAGGAGGAGACAAAAGTACCTGGAGGAAGACTTCATGTGGACATGAGGAGAATGTATAAACTCAACAATAATGACTGTTCTTGGAGGCCAGAACACTGGAACTGTTAGGCAGTAGTGCTACTAACCACATTATAACACCATGCCATCCACAAAACAACATGAAATTCTCAAACCTGTTTGATTTATGTCACGGTCATGGGGGACTTTAGCAAATGTATATTCTTATTAACCACTTACCTGTTAAAGACAAGAGAAAGTAGGGTGAAATGACACCTTTTATTGGCTAACTAAATAGATTACAAATGCAAGCTTACGAGGCAGCTAAGGCCCCTTTATCAGGCAAAGTGTAAGGGGCCTTAGCTGCCTCGAAAGCTTGCATTTGTAATCTGTTTAGTTAGCCAATAAAAGGTGTCATTTCATCCTACTTTCTCCTGTATCAGTCTATGACTAACACGGTACAACACTCTACTGTTAAAGACAAGGCATAGAATAACATAAGAAAATATTTGGTATCTCTTTCCCAACGAGTGCATTCAGTATTCTTCATTTGCCTTTCCAAAGTATCTACATGTGTCTGAACCTCTCTTGCCTGGTGCTTCCGCTCTCAAGTGTGTCCCTGTAAAGCCTGCTTTTCAGACTCTTACATTTTGAGGTGTCTTGCACACCTCCTGTCCACTTTTTGACTGCCACTAATAGTAGACAGGCCCTCATTTCCCACTGTAAAACATCATTTGTATTCTTGTGCATACTTCCTGTCTTTGAAGGCGACTCTCAGTGTGCCTACAATGCCTTGACTCCTGCTTGTCTTGCCAACCTCGTCACCAATGCCAAACTGATCATTCGGGACTGGACACAGACACTCGCACACAAACACACATGCACATGCACAGTAACATAGACCATAGTGTTTTGTTTTATAGTAGATATTAGGGCTGTGTATTGCCAGGCCTTGGACAAGACAGACCATTTCACAATACAATACAGCAATAGACAAAGTGGCTTACAAATCATAAGAAAGTAAAACTTGTAGGTTATAATTAACTCTTTATGTTTTGGAATTTACAACCATTGAAATTTGTAATAACAGATTACTGATTGTGATACTACTTCAATGTTTTATTTCAGAAATGTTGTTTTGCTTGTTTTCAACAGTTTCAAACTGCATTAACACATAACTAATGTCCTTATAATAATTAAAGTTCTTTCAAAATTGTAATCTGTTAACATGCTCCGGGTCAAGACAGGATCACTGGTGGCAGTCACTGTACTGCCAGCTGTAGAAAAAAATCTTTCAGATGCAAGTGATGTGGCCTGAACACACAGATAAATTTCATCCTTGTCAATAATGGGTATTTGTCTGCATTTTTTAATATTAATGGGTACTCCTCAGGCCTCATTCATGGTTGTGCCTTGTAGAAAGCTATTTTCCTTGCTGGCTGTCTCTTCTGTTGACAAAAGTGCTTCAGCTTTTGAAAGTTCAATTATCATCATCATCATCATCTTCAAAAAGAAGGCTCAATACACTTTACTTTGGTGGAGGGGAGTCAGATTTCGTAGAAGTATTTGGGATGTCTGGCATTTGTGGTTGTTCAACAACTTTCTCCTTAACTGCAACTGGCCCTTGTGAGACAAGCATACTTGTAAGCCTTTGTCACACCTCATTAGATATTGTATATTTTGCATGAATCTTCTTCTTCCTCCTCTTTCGGCTGGTCCCGTTAGGGGTTTTCACAGCGGATCATCTTTTTCTATAGTGTAGAGCTGTAATGTAAAAAAATGACAATTTTTCACTCAAAAATAGCACGTCTCTTAAGCTGTCATGCACAACCTTGTGCATTTTGAACTGAAGAGTAATAGTGTGTTTTTAATTTTTGAAGAGGGTTCAAAAACAAGTCCTGCTGCAGGCTTTTGATCATGCCACATTGCCAGGGAAGCATGGTATAGAGCATAGTCGGGCAACCGATTTTCTAGGGGCGCCGCAAAAACTTTTGTAAAATATTTAAAATTGCTAGTGTTTTTGAAGTTTTGGTTGATTAAAAAGATAATGTTTAAAAAAGTATACTTTATGTTGGAAAAACAGATAACGGAACAGTTACGGAAATGAAGTCTAAGAAACGTGAGAGACTTCAAATGATCGACAAGGAAATGCACGTCTGTCTTTTGAAAATTGATCCTTGCATCAATCTCATATGTGGTGAAAAACAATCTCAACGTTCACATTAATTAAATTTAAGATTTATCCTTTGATTCCTTTATTAATAAAATGTCTTTCAAACTTGTAAAATTAACTGTTTTTATTGGCGATTGTCCATAGATTGTGTCGTCACAACTTTATTTATGGGCAGTCCCTCAGGTGCGCCGCGAAAGAAAACTTTTCGACTTAGTGCGCCGCAACTCGAAAAAGGTTGCCTTTCACTGGTATAGAGACTGTACAAGTGTCAGGAGTGTCTGACACTGCTTCAGTTCACCTTGCTTTAATACACTTACTGCATTTAACTTCATTCAGTTTCTTGATGGTCTCGTCTGTCAGAGTTGCTAATACTGCAACCTGTTACTCTACAAAATGGTCAGCCTTTGTGTAGCTGCTGTTCCAGTGGGTCCTTCCATCAAAATAATGAGTTTACAGCTTGGTAGCCAGAGCATACATAACTTTTTTCCAAACAAGGATGCTGCTGCTGTGCTTCTGTGGAGGAAGCCAACAATTGAAGTTGTCTTAGCTAAAATCTGATGTACTTCTTTAATTAATACTGTACTTTAATATATGCCTAATTTAAGGTATTGGCAAAGCTGCACATTTGAACAGGAATTCTGGAAGTTCAGCCTGCTATTTTTATGCACTATTTGATGCATTGTCAGTTTTTAGAATAGTGACTTTGCAGCTCCATTCAATTGCAGCTTCTTGAGATATATTCTCTCCCGTGTGAGTTTCTGTTAGATTTCTTGTTTGTTGAACTCAAAGACAAAGTTCAAAGTTATGATTTATAAAATGGACTGTATTACCAATTTAAGATTGTGTGGCATAACTTGTCAAGAGTCAGTTGGCCAGGCCACTGACTCAATCCCCCTAAGCTCATCTGATGTATATTTGCTGTCACTTTCTCACTGCGTGTGGACCTGGCTGGCGATTGTATCAGGATTCACATTCATTTATCAGGAATCTAAAGGCTTTGCTTTCAGTTACACTGAAAGTTCCCATTTCCTCAGTAATAAACCATGTAATGCTGGTGGTAATTTGGTTCACTTTTGCTTGTGGCAGTTTTATTTTTCCAACCATAAGGAATAAATTGCCTGATGGTGATGGAAGTGCAGGCCCTGATAGCTTCGGTTTTACATCTCCCACAGTTGTTGGAGCATCACCAGAAACGGTTACACCTGCAATAAAGTTATTCAGATAAGTTTAATTGTGCAAAGTATCCAGTTTGAGCATTTATAAACTGAATTAAATTTTGATATGTTTCATATTAGGGTTTCATTTTTTGAGTCATAATTGTGTTTTGATGGAATTTTGTATTGCAGTGTTGATTCTTCTACTTTTTAAGTAACCATATTACCTGTTTTATACATTTATTTCTATCAATTACTTTTAATGTAACTTATAAATGAGTTTGTTGGATGACAGCATTACACTTTATGATGGCAAACAATGACTAATTGATTTTGTTAGTTTGAGAAATCTTGTGTCGGCTATTTCCATTAAGAGCAGAAACAATTTTGAAAGAAACAAACATTATGAGAGACACTGTGTCTAGCTTAGAACTGTTAATACATAAGCAAAAATTTCACATATTCAGTACCTTTACTCATTATGTCGATGTGATGATGCCATTTCAAATGGTCATTCAAGTTTGTGTGGTTCCTCCACTATATTTATGCTGTATAAAGAATGTTTTACAAACAACATGGCACTCCATTTTTGTAGACGACCCAAAATAGTTCCATACTTTGAACGTGTACTAAACAGGGACATTTTTTGAAAGATTTCTTTTTTTTCTTAGACTCAATGATTTACAGATGACAGCTGTGCATTACGAGCGTATGATTGATTATCTGTGTGCAGTTGATTGACTGTTCCCGCAACACAAGAAGTTCAGAATAATGTTATTAGTCTGAATTTCATTTATTTAAGATGTGGCAGTCAAGTTCTCTGAATTTCATTTATTTAAGATGTGGCAGTCAAGTTCGAGTAGAAATGCATTTTGAAGAATTAAAGAATTGATGTAGTGAGAAGTCAAGCAAAATTACACCTTTTATTGGCTAACTAAAAAGATCACAATAAGCAAAGCTTTTAAGGCAGCTCAGGCCCCTTCTTCAGGTGAGATGTAATACAGAAACTGGAGTTCCCTGTTTTTATATAGACAACAGGATAGATACAACATTGGAAAATGTTTAAATGAGACATCTTAAATGTAAAAAATTAATAGATTCATTTAGCAAGAGAGGAGAAAAATGTCTAGTCAGGATCTTTGGATAAGATAACTGTCCAACAAAGTCTTTTGAAGTTTCAGATGAGTTTTTCAGTAAAATGTGGGTCTGTAGACAGGCTGTCTGTGTCAGTCCGAGAGATGCAGACAATTCTCATATCTGGCCAGAGATCTTGCCTATACATTGTTCTCCTCTCTTGCTAAATGAATCTTAGCCTGAAGAGGTCTAGTGCTTTGTTACGTTAAAGATGTTTCACTTATGTTGTATCTGTCCTAGTATCTATATAAACACAGGGAACTCCAGGCCTGAGTTGCCTCGAAAGCTTGCATATTGTAATCTCTTTAGTTATCCAATAAAAGGTGTCATTTTGCCTGACTTCTCACTACATTCATAATGGCTAACACAGTACAACACCCTAGCACTAAAGAACTGATGGCAGTTGGTAAAAAGCTCAGTTTAAATTGCCATGTTCCAAATAAATGGTAAAGTGCAGTGGTTTTAGGAAGTCTTTAGGATTTGGGATTTGTCAAATATTTGCGTTGAGATTATTCACTGAAGACACAGTTGCCATTTTGCCTTTAAAAGACACTGCACACAACAAACAGACTGTCACGTTTCTACTGACTTTCAGAAAGTGTTGTTGATAGGTGTGCTCATTGCCACCATATTGAGATATAAGGTGTACTTTTGGGAAATTTGTTATGAGCTGTTTATCGTTTCTTTTGTTTGTTTGAAACTTTAATAAAGTGTATTATGTTTGATTGTTTAAACCAATTCTGTTAACCTGAATGGAAGATAAATAAGAGAAAATAACTTGTCAGGCTGGTTAATATCTGAGGTCTTTTATATTTTAATTTTAGGAACCATCTGAAATTCATAATTTATGTCAAGGCTCATCATAACTCTTACCAAGGGCCGATTCTATGCCTGAAATTATTTAGATTTTTGATTAATTTTTATATTTCCCCCAAAATACTAATTTTTGGAGTGCCTTAAAATGCATTAGCAATCTTTTTGACTGGCCATGCTTTTGAGAAGAATACTTAATGTCATCAAAAATATATAATTTTACTTCTTGCTTTGCGAGACTATAATACTTACTTTAGCCATTCCTTTTCATACTTTGAGATACTTTGAGATTTTATACTTAAAATGTTAGAGTTCAGATTTAGAGGCTCACCTAATTCTACATAACACTCCCTCAGTGGAAGTGAATCATTCATTTCAATATTTCAAAATACAAACAACAGAAAATAAGAGTATAATTTTAATAACTGAAATAATTTAAAAGGAAAATTGTAACAACTCATGATTTGAATGGTCTGTTGTTTATTTGTAAAATATGTAAGATGGGAACGAGTTTGAATTATCAATATAGAGACAATAAACATCTTCATATTTTGAATATGAAATCCAAAATAGGCTTCCTGTACAATTTTGCAAAAAGCAGTACTTTTTGCTTGTCTGCAAGCAGTTGGTATCATTTGAAAAGTTCTTCTTGCAATATCTTTGGAGGGCTCAAGTTTTTCCCTGCAGATTCAACTCATTAAAAACCCAGTATGTTTTCATAGCTGCTGTTATATTCACTTCTAGGCTGTTGGCATATTATGAAAGGTAGAAAAGTGTTGACAGTCTGATACATATATTTTGCCTGAAGATGTGGGACCTCAAGTATAAAACTTTAGATTAGATTCCATACTAAAATTTTGCTTCGGGTAGAAAGGCATAAACACCAGGTCTCATCCCACTAAGTGCTTGTGCACACACTTTTAGCCACTCCCCATCACTAGCTGTCAATAACTATATATGGTGTAAAAAGACCTTTTTGACTATTCATGACCTAATCACCATATAAATTTGGTCATGTTCCTGAGTGACATCATTACTGCAAATCATGGGAGAACAGAAAGAATAAAGGCAGAAACCAAAACTCAAGTTATTTTGAACTCGAGGCAATGCAGACCTTTTTTTGATGAGTGGAGAATGCACTACATACATGTCTCTTTACATCTGACTTCCAACAAACATCCAAAGTTCTTTGAATTGGCATTGCATTGATGTCCTGTTGGATAGGATCGGTGACCTCTATACGCTTATCTTGGCATATATCATGTGGTAGAGAGAGTCCATGCTTCTGTGCTATGGAGTGCAATACTGAGCAAGTCATCTCAATGTTGCAAACTTTTATGGGGCTCTACAGCATTGTGGCTCATGATGATTTTCTTTTAGGGCCGATTCAGACTTCCTAGAGTCATCCTCTTGGAGGTGTGTGTTAATTTGGTGCCTGCATTAGAAATGTCATCACACAGAGATCACACATTCCTTTCTCTGTTATAAGTCTTAACAGCGGTAGACCCAGTGTTTGGCGACGGGCACTTTTTAACTTGAACTGGTTGACGGGTCGGGAATATTAAGGTTATCCCTGAGCTGTGCCAATTGAATGTGAATGGAATGGTGTTAGCAGTGCTTGAAGTGGAATTAAATTGAAATTAAATAACTGCACTCTGTACCATGTTTTGTGAGTGCTTCCTCTTACTCTGCATAATGCATTATAAAATACATATAGTTACTCTGGACAGCAGGAGTTACATCGATCGTGCTTAAATACATGCAAGGAGTGTGACCAATGTTTTTTTTTTGCGAAATATTGGTGAATAAACTATTTCTGGAAAATAATCTTGTGTACAAAAGTGAAGCAGGCTCAAGTGGCATCAAGCTTTTGAGCGATGATCTTTCTCTCAACTCACTCATTGATCCTGAATCCTGCCCAGTAATAGATTATTCATTGGATACCATACTGTCAGTTACATTGTCCTTTCCAGTGAGCTGAAGTTATTGTCATGCACTTTTAAGCAGAAGTGTGTAATGATGTGTAACTGCAACTTGATGGCTTCTGTCTTGCAGAGTAAGGTTCTCTCTCTCTCTTTCCTTTCACTTTTGCTTGCTACTTCAAGCTGTTGTGTTTTTTTTTTTGTTGTCTTTTCCCTCATTTACTGTCTTTTAACATTGGCTCAAACAGCCCATAGGAGAGCTGGAAAGTGAAGTACAAACAGATTCTAATCCAGCACACAATAGCATCAGGGAGGTGTCTGATTGGTCCTCATTTCATTCTGCAGCAGTGACCCCAAAACACAAAGCCTTGGTCATAGGGAACCATCTTTATTAAAAGTAAAAGGAAAGATGTCTGGTATGGTCTACAAAGGCCCCTAATGTCAACATCATAAAGGCTGTGATTGTGTGGAGTAACCAAAACAAGCGAGACAGCAAAAGTCTGGAGAAGATTTGGAACGAGATATCTACAATGCTTGGATCAAACAACCTGTTGATTTCTTCATAAAACTGCAGAACATGTACCTCAGATAATTGATGTAGCTTTGAAGGCAAAGGATGGTCATACCAAATATTGATTTTTTTTTTTTTACTATTTATAATATTTTTTCTTTAGATACATTTCATTATTTTTGCTTTACAGATTGTTTAAAATGTGCCTAAGACCTTTGTACAGTACTGTATTAAAAAGGAAAAGAGAGAGAGAGAGAGGACAGTGGAGTTCGGGGAAAGTTTAAGTCACGGAAATGAGTACATACAGGCAGGATATCCAAATCACTTGATATCTGCAGTACTCACTGAAGCCAAAATTTTGATTTACATTAAGAGTGAAACTGCAAAAAAATGTGTAGGCAGATAGTCTTTTATGTAGGTAAAATTTCTGGTGTACATTTCGTTCTTTTCAAGGTAAAAAGCCTGAAATGAATGCAAAGACATGCCACACTAAACAGCAGTACATTGTACATATGCTGCACGTTAATGTTGCAAATAAGCCTTGAGAAACACACTTTTTAAAGCAACTGCCAGTGGTGCAGCCCTTGTGTTTGTGTGTATTTGTTTTTTATTGTATTATTCAATCTGTGCATTTTATACTAAACGACAAAATTGTTAACCATAGTAGAGCATGGCTAAATAAGGACCAGTTGTGCTTATGTGACACCATGTCCTGATGTTAATAAAATTCCTTGTGAGAACCTTGTGAGAAGACTGAAGGATTTCTTGGGCTTGGTTAAATAAATGGGTCTAGAAAATACTCTGAAAGTAATTTTGTAGGGACTTGAGGATAATAACTGTTAGACGTCAAAAAGACAGATCTCTATGTTCTGATTGAAACTCTTCTGTAAATTAGGTTGGGTAAACTTATCTGAGGTTTACCTGGGCCATTAAAGTAATACTCTACCCCAGGGGTCCTCAATCACGGTCCTGGAGAGCCGCAGTGGCTGCAGGTTTTTGCTCCAACCCAGTTGCTTAATAAAAAGCACTTATTGCTAAAGTAACACTTCTGCTTCACTTTAGTGATTTTGAGCCCTTATTGCTTAATTTTGTCTTAAACAGCTATTTTAATTGCTCCTTATTATCAATAACATGCAAATGACAAGAGAGAGCAGCATTTCTTCATTTAGCTTATTTACATCTACACCTGTGTGTATTTATCTGCACTATTGGGTTTAATTAAATACTTGGAAGAAAATGAAGAGAAAAAAGTGAAGGACTGAGAATTACTCGTCCATTTTAGCCTTCAAATCATTTGCATGATAGAAAGGGAAAGAAAATCTGGGATATGAGAATGACCTGACATAGCAGAGTTAATTTAATTTCATAGCTTGTTAGTGCTTTATTGGCAAGAATTGCTTTCTAATTAAGCAACCAGGTCAGAACAAAAACCTGCAGCCACTGCGGCTGTCCAGGACTGGGATTGAGGACCCCTGCTCTACCCCAAAATTATGTTGTTATATGTTAGCCCATGTACTTTGTTGTTTTAATCGAGAAAAAAAAAAAATCATCTCATTTTTCAAGCAGAATGGAAAGAAAAAAAATGTATGATATAATAGAAGGAAATAGTGACCAATGCTGTACAACTAATCCATCATGAAAATGATGTTCTGAACTGAAGGCCTACCTCTCCTCTTCATTTGCCAGTCAAGAGTCCAGTCTTCAATGCAGAAACGTTGTTTCCATGAGATTCTTGTTTATGTTTACATTCTTTTAGTTTTCTGTTTATGATGTGAGCTGATTATTCCAGAAGTATATGCTGTAATACCTCACTTAACGAAGTAGATACATTCTGAGAAACTTCATTTTCGGAGGTAAAATTAAAATGGACAGAATAGGGATGTGATTTTTCACTATGAAAATGATACATTCTAAATAAACAACATTCATTTTTGAAAATGTATCTAGTATTTATTGTTTGGATTTTTGTTTTCTTTAATTTAATACATGTTTATTTGTATTCATTTTAAATAATTTTTCAAGAAATTCCATTTGCACTTCGACACAGGTAATTGTAGCTTCACCTGTGAATGTAACACTATGAATTCTAGCACTTTTTAAAATGTTTCAAACTTACCATGGGATTTCTTTAGTTTCTTGTGATTACAAATGATTAAATATACTTAAAATGATTAAATAAACAGAGGCATATGTCATTGCAGCATATCATCTCTCCATTTTTCCCATTTTTTTCTATTATGGTATTGTAGTTGTGAGTTAATTTTGATGTAGTGACATCAGTGGGATTTTGTACATTTGAATTTTGCCAGATTGAGAGTTTTTACAGTTGATTGTGCTAACCCCATAAATGATGGTATGTTGCTGTTCTTTTTTTCTGGCCACTATGCACTTAATTTTCTTTAACTTTCTTTTGAACAAAACTTCTTGTCTCTTTCGTGATTTTGACATACTAAACATTATAAAAAATTAATAATTATTACTTTAAAATAATTTGGAAATCAACCTTGTTAACTTTTTTATGCACTGCATAATATTGCCGAAAAAAAAAAAAAACATTAAATGTGTCTACTCAAATAACAAACTGTTAGGACACAATTCTCTGCACAAAAATACACACATTAAACACTTGTTATGCATACAGTACATTCCAATCTTACGTATCATCTGAATGACACCACACACGTTTAGTCATTGGCTAACTAAAAGACTGTATAATATGCAAGCTTGAATATTGTAATCTGTTCAGTTTGCCATTTCGCTTTGACGTCTCATTTGTTAACGACTAAAACATAATAAAAACTCTCTTTTTTTGGATTGTTATTTTGGGTTTGAGGGACACCCTGAGAATGCCACCTGGGGTTCATACCCAGTAAAGCGTTTTATGGTATTACATGCTGCTTTAAGGTGTTATATGTAATAAAGACTGGGTGGCTGGTTACTTGACTGATTGACTGAGGTACCTTTCAGAACAGTTAGTTCAGTTTTTCTTCTCAGTAACACAAGGTGTAAAGCTTTGTGTCTTTTTTGTTTTTTTGTAAAATGTTGCTTTTTAGGAACTGAAGGAGAACAGACAACCACTATAACTTTGGGTTATATTATATGTGATATTCAGCACCATGCTGTTAATGAAAAGATTTTGCTTCTGACAATGTCTAGGGTAGAAGTCTTATTTTTTATGGGAGAATATAACCAAATTCTTTATCTATTGATATTTGTATCGACATAATACAGTATGTTGGATTAAAATAGCTCCAGCATATAAAGTTATTGTTGTGGCAGAATGAAGACTGTGTCTTTGTCACCAGTTTCCTTAATTTTCTTCATAATTATATCTTGTGTTATATTTTAATAGAGCAGGGATGTTGAGTGAATGATACAAAGGACTGAACTGACTACTAGTTTTCAATGCAATAAATCTTTTATCCAGTAGTAAATTCCTGCTTATAAGTCTTTCTGCTTTGCTGTATGTTGTTTTAATTGTTTTGATTACATATTAAATGTTGAGCGTCTATAATCCGAATTTCCAAAATGCTTCAAAATCCAAAACAGAAACAGCTGTTGTTCAGTTACAAAGATAGTGTAGGAGTGGATGTAAGGTTGAAAGAATTGTAAGGGATGTTCTGAAAATATTAATTTTAAAATATGCCTTCAGAGTAAACAATGTCTCACACCACATCAAAAGGGAATGAAAAGGACCGCTGTTAAGAGAGTCGATAAAGAAGAGCTCCATGAGATGCAGATTTCAGCACTCAAAATACCTGATTTAGTAAATGTGTCTTAACAACCTGAGCACAGGATCCATCTACTGACAACACGTCTAATGAATAACTAAAAAAAGTTCATGTTACTGCTTAATTTGAAATGCAAATATGCAATGTCAGAGTATAGCTGCAGGGTTTTACCATATAATGCAAACATAACCACAATGCTTATCTAAATTTTATTTGTTGTGATTATGCCATACAGTGATGCAATGGTGATAGAAGTGCTTTTCAGATGTGTGGAACGATAACTGCAGTGACTCTGTGTGTGTGTCTGTATGTCAGTCTGTCTGTCTTGTCTCTGTGCTTTCCTCAATGTAGAAATTACAAATATGCAAATATTCCAAAATCCAAAATACTTTTCAGATTAGGGATACTCAACCTTTTTAGAAAGCAGACTTTAATAAAACTGGCTCAGTGGTTAGTGCTGCTTCCAGAGTCCTGAACTCAATGCTTGGCCTAGTCATTATTTTGCACATTCTTCCTGTGTCTGTGGGGGCTTTAAACCGGGTATCTCTTACATTTTCTTCCCACATACAAAAAATGTCTTTGTTAGGAAAATCGGTGACCCAAAATGTATGTACTCTAAAGTGGTTTACCAAATCCCAAATATGTGCCAAGTAAATTAAATAAACAGTATGGGTGCTTAGACGTGAGTGTGCCATGCAGTGGACTGGTATCCCATCCAGATATGGTTCTAACCTTGTACTTACTGCTGCCAAGATAGATAGATAGATAGATAGATCTATCTATCTATCTATCTATCTAAATTTAATTTTAAATTGACCAGTTTGCCGGTTCTGCCTGTCAATTTACATCCAGTAACCCATGATGATATTAAAACATGTTTTCAGATAGGTTTGCAAATTTATTAAGTGAAAGAAAATAAAATCTTTCATTTATATAAGTATTGAGACCCTTAATTCAGTACTTTGTAGAAACCTCTTTGGAAGCAATTACAGCTTCAGGTCTTTTTGAATGAAGCATGGCACACCTGGACCGGGGCAGGCCTATCCTTCCTTGAAGATCCTCTCAAGTATGGCATGCCATTTTTTAAATTGTAATCTTGTTTTTTGTACCACTATTTATTGTGTATTTACAGTATGCCAAATGTAAAAATGCTATCTTTTTCATAAATGTGTACCTTTTTGACGTTCAAAATGTGAAATCACTTTTTTTAAATAGCAAATATTTAATTAAAATGGTAATTGTCCCAGCTAAATGGCAAATGACTCACTTAAATGTTTAAATTTACCACAATTAAATGCCAAATATCCTTCTTAAATGGTTAAATGCTTTACTTACGTTAAATGTGACACTTAAATGGTAAATATCTAACAAATGTTAAATGTCCAACTTAAATGGTTTAAATATTGCACATTGGGTTTACTCACAATTCAGTTTGTTCCGTGCCTGAGCATGCTTGTCTGCATGTAACCCACCCCAAACTCTGCTTGAAAGAGGGGGCCTGAGCATGATTCATTAAGATACAGGAACAGTGTGATCGCTAAATGTGCCAGAGCACGGAACACAGACATGGCATCAAAGATACAATGTAATTTCATTCAAAACCATTTTAGTTAAAAAAAAAAGGTTTTTCTTTTCACCTTACAAATGGATGTGAATTGTAGTTAGCAAGAAAAGCTGCAAATTCCTCCATTAACTTCATTTGTCTCCGTAAAAATCTTCTTGTGTATGCAGCATGATTAACTGCAAAACGCTGCAATGCACGGTCAATATATCTGTAAGAGGGTAGAACGACTCCAAAACAAAAACACAAAATAAGGAAAATCATTTTGACATACATGCTGCAACACCATGTTCGGATTTTGCTGTGGATTTACACAAAGTCATATGGTGAATACGAAAGCATGCGCGGGCCCAGAACTTTAAAGGGCAGTGTGAGTTCAGGCCAGTGGGGGAGTAGGGAGGGGGAACAACGTGTCTAGTGTGTCTACACCTTTAAATGCTAAATATCCAACTTTAATGCTAAATGGCTAACTTAATTGTCAAGATTCATCTTTACCTAGCAAGTTTTCTATATAAAGGACAAATATCTTGTATTATAGTTGCATGTGATACTTAAAGATACTGCCTGTAACTGAGAAATAGAGTAAAAAAACAAAGTTAAATGCAAATATAAAGTACCATATGTAAATAGAAAATGCTTAAACAGTAGATGTCAAAAACAGAACCTAAGTGTTATACTGTATACAAAATGGTTATGCCCACTGTCTTCTAGACAAGCATTCCATAAAGGTAGTGTGCGCAAATCTAAGCAGAGCACACAGCATTCATTGATCCCTTGGCATTTGCTGAGGAATCGACAGAAGTTATTGACCATGCAGAAGTGGCCAAAGTGAGAGCCGCACTGTGAGCTCAAGCTGATGCTTGACCACATCCACATATAAATCATACAGTATTTTGTTAATGCCATCAAGTCAACCAATTTTTTTTCCATTTCTCTCTCTCCCTCTGTTTTTTGCTCCTTTTTAAACTGCTTTTATACCAAATCGATTTTCCATTTTTATTTCACTCATCAGTTTGTGTGCAGAACTGATTAAATGAACACTGCACATATTTCATATATTAAGCCACACTTTAAAACAGGTCTTGTTAGAAGATCCCCATTCTAAACTGTGCTGTCAAGCGAACAGTCTTAGTGGAGCAATGCTGTACATGCACCGGGCTGGCACTAGACTATGTCCACTTTTACTGTCATCACTAATTTAGCATTTAGCAGAGACAGTTAAAGCTGATTTATGCTTCTGCATTGAGCTTTACATTGTAGCCCACATAACCTATGGCGTAGCTGCAGCATAGCCTGAAGTAAATCTCATCAAAAATTTAAGTACACTGTCACAAAAGCCACGATGAGACAAAGCAAGGTTTGGGGCAGCCACCCGTATAATTTGGTTTCCTGGCTGCAAAGCGTTCTTTACAAATGATAGCACTGCTGCGCACAAAACCGAGTCCAATACAGAACTGAGGGCATTAGGGAAAAGGAGGAGGTTTTAAAGGGGAAGACAGGAAGTGAGATCATAGGGGTCGGGCTCATTGAGGTCCTCAGCCATTGGTTCGAGCCCGGACGTGACATCAAAGGGGCTGGAGCCAGCAAGGTCTCCTTTGATAGGCTCGGTCCCGGAAGTGATGTCAGAAGAGCCCGGCGGAATCTCCCGGGAATGGCCTGCAGGCAAGGAAGAAAAAGAGTCCGTGCACTCTGCCACATCCTGGTATGTCTCAGAACTGTTCTTACCTGAGCCCTTTAGCTGCTTCCCATGCGCACGTGTGTGACAACGCATTGTCACAAAAGCCACAAAGAGCCATAGCAAGGTTTGGGGCAGCCACCCTTGTATTTGGTATCTTGGCTGCAAAATTGCAAAAGTATAAACAGCACTGCTGTGCACAAAACCGAGTCCAAAACAGAACTGATGGAATAGGGAAAAGGATGGAGGCTTTTAAAGGGGAAGACAAGAAGTGAGATCAAAGGGGTCAGGCTCATGAAGGTCTTCAGCCATAGGTTCGAGCCCGGACGTGACATCACAGGGGCCGGAGCCACAAGGTCTTCTTCCATAGGCTCGGTCCCGGAAGTGACGTCAAGAGAGCCAGGTGGAATCTCCCGAGAATTGTCTGGAGTAAAGGGAGAAAAAGTCAGTAAACTCTGCAACATCCCGGTATGACTCAGAACTGCCCTTACTCAATCCCTTTAGCTGCCTCCCATGTGCACGTGTGTGACAACATCCTGTCAACACAAACACCACCAGGGTTGGGCAGATTCAGTCCTGGAGGGCCGCAGTGGCTGCAGGTTTTTGTTCCAAACCAGTTGCTTAATAAGAAGCACTTATTGCTCTAGAAACACTTCTGCTTCATTTTAGTGGTCTCGCTGGTTAAGATTGTGAACGCTTATTGCTTATTTTAGTCTTAAACAGCTGTAGTCTTGGTTTTTAATTGTTCCTTATTAGCAAAAAGATACAAATGACAAAAGAAACGAGCATTTCTCCATTTAGCTTGATTCCATTTACACCTGTGTGTATTTATCATGCACTATTGGGTTTAATTAAATACTTGGAAGGAAAGTGAAGAGAAAAAAATGAAGCACTGAGAATAACTAGTCTATTTTAGACTTCAGATCATTTGGATGATATCCTTAGAACGGAAAAAAAAATCTAGGATATGAGAATGACTTGACGTGGCAGAGTTAAAGCACTAGCAAGCTATGAAATTAAATAATTGAGAAAGATTGGGTTTTAATTAAGCAACTGAGTTGGAACAAACACCTTCAACCACTGCGGCCTTCCAGGACTGAATCTGCTCACCCGTGCTTGACTACACAGACCCCTACAACTCTGATTGGCCAACTTTGTAACTATGCATTTACTGAAACATTTCCTGGGACAAATATGTTCACCTATGGAAGAAAACGTGTAGCAAGAACAGCAGTTATTCCTGGGGGAAAAAAAACTGCATTTTATGGATCAGAATGGATCATTCTGTTTTCTTACATACTACAAACAGGCTATATATATACTTTAGTTCATCGTCATGCTAAAAGATGAACCATTGCCCGAGTCTGAGATGGTGTACATTCAGGAGCAGGTTTTCTTTAAAGACCTCACTGAATTTGGGTGCATTCATCCTTCCCTCACTTGTGACCTGTCTCTCAGTCCCTATCGCTGAGAAGCACTTCCATAGTACTACTATAAACTTTGACTGATAGTGTTTTTAGGATGGTTGCCCTTCTGACAACCATTGCAGTGTGAGTACTTCTGAAGCTCTGCTAGAGTGACCATTTGTTTCTTGGTCAAGTCCCTGACCTAGGCCCTGCTTACTCTGTTTGGCTGGGCAGTGAACTTTCTGAAGAGTCTTGGTGGTTCCAGGCTTCTTCCATTTCAGAATTATTGATGCTAATGTGCTCCTGGGAGCAGTGAAAGCTTAAGAAATGGTTTTATTCTCTTGCCCTCTTCTGTGCTTCACCATACTTTGATCATGGAGGTCTTCAGGGAGTTTCTTGGGCTTCATGGTTTGGTTCTCCTCCTGAAATGTAGTGTGAGGTGTGAGACCTTATATACACCGGTGTGATTTTGTTTCTGATCGGTTTGCCACAGGTAGACTCCAGACAAGTTTTAGACACATCTCAAGGATAATTAAAGCAAACAGAATGCACTTGACCACAATTTGTAGTGCCTCAACAATTTTGGATTTTTAATACATTTGCAAACCTTTCTGAAAACATGTTTTCACTTTTCATCAAGAGTTATTGACTGTATATTGATGGACAGGAAAGGTAAATCTATCCATTTAAGGTTAAATGTAAAACACAACAAAGTGCACAAAAAGTGAAGGGGTCTGAATACTTTCAGAATCCACTGCATACTTTAGAATCCAATGATAAGATAATCTACAGTCATCTCTTTTTAGTATTGTGTTCATCTGGTTTTTATTTAACAGCTTTGTGCTTTTTTATCATATTAAGTTACTTCTATTCTGAGAACTGGGATTATGGGAGTGTTTGGATACAAAAACTGGGACATATAACCCTTCCCCCTTGATATATCATGACAGCATGATGCAGAGCCCTGAACTGGGGCCAACCAATTGAAAGCACACAACAGTCAGTTATCTTTATTTTATACACCATCCTTCATAAGCAATTCTTTTACCATTACAACTTCAGTTACAATTTTTTGTATTTGAAAATTTACAACCCTTATTTTATACAGTACCTTTTAGTACCACCCCAAGTCGCTTTATAAGTAAAAGATGCAAAGTATAGCTTTTTACATGCATTACTTACAGTCTATTCAAAGATAGTTACTCAGTTTGTGCAAGGTCAAGAAGTGGTTTGTATGTGGGAGTTGAACAGGAATTCTTGTGCTTTAAAATTTATCTCCTGTCCGGAAGACCAAAGCGCCTATCAAAATCTAGACCAAATTCTTTGTTTATTGGGGCTTCAATCAAGCCACAAGGTAACATGATTGTGTATATTCTTACATGACATGGCCCGTGTGTGCTTATTGTTGTGTGTGTTCTCATTAATATACTTATTGTGAATATTCCCTTGGGGATCTTTAAGGTATATCAAAACTTATTAACATTTATGCCATATTTATTGGCCTCATTTCATCCCATGCCATATTCATCTGTGTAGTTAGCCACCCATCTACGAATCTATTTATATAAAAGCCAAATTCCACTGACTTACTCATCACAAAATCTCCCAAAACCATGAGGACTTGGGACTTGAAATTTGGAATGTAGGTTATTGGTGGCCCATAGGTGCTCACTAAGCTACGGTTTTAAAAACTTCGTGGTCCAAGTGCAAATTTTTAATAGTTTTTTAAATCTGTTTGTATGTCTGTCTGCTTTTCACGAGAGAACTACTTAACAGATTTAGATCGGGTTTTTTTCTAGAATTTGCTTGAACATTCCATTGATTTTGTGACTTTCTCATTGCGCTAAGTATCATAGTTCATTTACAGTACAGATTTGTTAGTGCAAATTAGAGAGAGAGACTGTGGGCCGAGGGGAGGGGGAAGACTGATGTCGGGAGTAGAGGGCTGGTCCGGGCCCTCCTCACTGTCCTGTTTCACTAATACGCGGGCAAAGCCGCGGGGGATGGCTAGTATAATGTAAAATACTGACTTTTATATCTATGTTATATAGCACATTTAATATCTATTTGAGGAAGTGTCTTTCTTGTCTGTCTGTGAATGTACATATATTGTAAATGAAAGGGAGGGGTCAGGTGGTTATGATAAAAATGAGGATTTATTGATGGTTCAACACAGGAATAAATAGGAGAATTTACATTTTAAATTGGTACAGGATAATAAACTCAAGAAATAGCACTTCATGCCCCTTACGGTTCCAACCACACAGTCCAGTCCTTCCTGTCTATTAACGTAGCCTTCATAACCCCAATAAACACCCTTTTTCTCTCTGCTCCATCTTTCTGTTTTTTTGACCACCTCTTCCACACTGCTAGATGACCCCTTACCTCACTCATCTCCAAGGTCACATGAGTGAATAGCAGAGAATCCTTTTAAAACATGACCCTGGACTATTTCCAAGATCAAAGGAATGTTTGTCAGTTTGTAAATCTTAATGTTTTGCAGGTAATTAATTTGGATTTTTCTTTATTATTTAATTTTTCACTTGATTATTAAATTTTATCATATATTTCCTGACATTATCACAGCACCATTTTATGTATCATTTTTACTTTCTCATATACAAAGTATAGGGAAAGTATTGTAATTGTTTAAAGATTTGATGTTGAGATTTTGATGAATCTCGATGTTTTGGACCTCCCTGACTTTCTTGTATACAAAATAAAGGGAAAGTACCGAAATCCTTCAAAAATTCCATTTTGAGATTTTGATGAATCTGAAAATATCATTTTTGGAATTATGTCTGTCTGTCTGTTGTGTGTGTGTGTGTGTGTGTGTGTTATGTAAATATGATAACTTGAATACACTTTCACTTAGGTCATCCAAATTTTGCATACAAGTATGAGGTACAAAATGTAGATGTCTATCAACTCTTGGGCTATTTCCATTAACCGGAAGTGGTTCTTTATCTTTCTGTAATTGTTATCACCATCTGGTTGTTTGTTGCAGTGCTCTTGACTTTATTGTGTTGTCACTCTTTATGGTAGTAGTTTGCCTGCACAAATATGCAAATTTTGGATAAAAACCTCAAAACTTTTTAAAAACTCATCTGACAGCTTAGATCTAGAAAGGACATAATCTAGTGATTTATTTTTGTTCATTTGTGACTTTGATTCTTATCTTAAATTCTGGTTTTGACCATTAGTTTTTCCTGGTCTTTTATGTCATCTGACCTCAGCCTGTGTTTTAAACTACTCTTTTGCTTTTGGCCTTTTTGAATTTGTCTTCTCTCCTTTGAAGCACCATTCATTAGCCACTTTTATTATACATAATAGTCAGAAGTACTTCAGGCTGATCATTTTACTCGTAGAAACTTTGAGACAATCTCCTGAGAGATGAATTCTCCATAGCTGTCCCAAAGGATTCTGTCAATAGAGTCACCTGTTTAGACTGCAACTCCTAGGTATCCTTGCAAGAGTGTAATTTGTATCCTCCTTAAAGGTGTGCTGCCCTGTAGCAATATGTTACTCTTGCTTGTAGCCCCTAACTTGTCTCCGTAGCAGCAACCATCCTGAATGGGCTGTCAACTTCCATTACAGTCCTACCAAAATGAGAATATGAACCAATATACTGATATACAGTATAATGATATACGAGGTGTGGCAGAAAAGTAATGAGACTGGCAACACTGCAAGCGATCTGGCAACGCAGCGCTGTTGTCCTTGATAGAGCACGTGTATCAGTACCCTCCCATAGCTCAGTGCGAGTTTCAACTCCTTCCATTAACTACGTGATTTTTGTGACTGCTATTAGCGAAGTTGTGTTTTTGGTTGTGCGTCACGCAAAATGGAACAGCGGAATTTGGAGCAACGTTGTACCATTAAACGGCAAGTGTGACGTTTGAAAAGTTAAAACAGGCCTATAGGGAACATTCTTTATCCCAAGCTCAAGTTTTTCGCTGGCACAAATCATTTTTGGAAGGCAGAAAACACGTTGAAGATGAACACCGTTCAGGGAGGACTTCAACTTCGAAAACCAATGAAAACATCGAAAGTGTGAACACTCTTGTGAGATCAGACCGTCGTTTAACTTTAAGAATGTTGAGTGAACAATTAAATTTGAACAGATTTACCGTTCATCAAATTTTGACTGATCATTTGCACATGCGAAAGGTCTGTGCCAAAATGGTGCCGAAAAACTGCCCTCTCCATAACAGAATTTTTGACCTCAAAAGGCATTCCTGTGGTTCCCCAGCCCCCTTATTCACCTGACCTCAGTCCGTGTGACTTTTTCCTTTTTCCTAAACTGAAAAATGTCCTCAAAGGACGTCATTTCGGGACTTTATAAAACATCCAAAAGAGTGTAACGGACATACTGAAGACCATACCGGTTGAAGACTTCCAGCGCTGCTACGAACAGTGGGAACAATGTCTCCATTGGTGTGTAGCTGCCCAAGGGAACTACTTTGAAGGGGATAACATTGATGTTTGAAAAAAATAAAAACTTTGGTAAATAAAAAATCAGTCTCCTTACTTTTCTGCCACACCTCGTATATATCGATATAGTGATGTAATAATAAAGGGGTGTGGCAGTGCATTTTGAGATGGTGATATAGAAAAATACAAGAAATACAGACACAAAAACATAAATATGGGGATTAACTGGAGGCAGAGTATAGCATTTATAAGGATTCCGTCAAATTTTGAAAGGGTTTAGAAGTGCTTACGACTACAAAGTAAAGCCTAATCCACTTTTTCTCTCCCTATTGAACTTAATGCCTTCTTTTCCCGCTTTAAGTGTGATAATAAACAGCTTACCATTTGATTGCCTTTAGCTTCCTTTGATTCATCCTTTACCATTTCTGTGAATTATATAATTGCGTTTGAATTTATGTTTGACAGAGAAGGATAATTCCTCTCATTGTAACGACTAACGAGGGAGTGTTCTACAGGGTTGGGGGGAATTGCAGCATAGAGATTATAAACAATAATAATATCATTGTGGACTGTTATGCACTTGTTAAATTTATTCACTGACATTTGCTCTGTACTAGCTGAAAAATAAATAATGCTTGATGCCAAAAGTAAATCTCTAAACATAATTCAGGAATTTTTTTATTTATGCAGATTCTTTTGTAACCGCACAACTTTCATACAACTTTTTTTCATAAAAAACAATTTGTCGCATTTGTTACATTTTCTATTGTGGGATTAATGTTTATATCAATATATGGAGGAATCACTAGCCGGGTAATGGAAAGTTTTATATGTTATGGACAAGTCATGAATTCAAATTCAGATTTCAAACACCTGTTGGTTTAATTTTTCAAATCTTGCCCTCTTTTTCAGTTTGAAACCAAACTTGTCAATTTAAGATTATTATTTCAGCATTCCTATAAAACAGTCCTTGTTCTGTTGTTTTTAAGCTATGTTACACAAGTGATGAGACTTTGCTATTGTATGTGCCTGTGTCTTAATGCAAAATTAGTCACTAAATTGGATCGACAGTATGTGCAAAAATTAGTTGTAACAGGAGCCGACATCACCGAACTGCGGCACTATTCAGATATGTGTTGTATGTGCTTCAGTGAAATTTTGTATATATTTGTTATATAGTACTAATGAACTAATAACCATTAGTTTGATTTCAAATATCTAACAATATAAATTTAGATTCGTAATCTGAAATTAAGTTTGCCATTTTAGTAGTTTAGCTAATTGTAGTCTGTGAGATAATTTGCTTCTGTTAATACTTCGAATCCTGAAAGATATACCTTGTGCTTCAAAACATTAATGAGTGTCTAGCCAATGTACTGTGGAAGTTTTGAAACATTAACTTAATACTCTTTATTTTGAAATAAAGAGCCATCAAAGTCTCAAGGATCTGGCCTGCTGTCTTTTTTTCTGTCTAGTGCTGATGTTTGGATGTCCTTCTTGGAACAAACAGCCATAAAAGCAGCCACGAAAAGTAGCCAAAATTGCAATTAGGTAGCTCCATTATCTCTCTCTCTCTCTCATATATATATATATATCCATCCATCCATTATCCAATCCGTAAATATCCTAATTACTGGGTCACGGGGATCTCCCATAGCCAATCCTAGCCAACACAGGGCAGGAAACAAATAAAATCCAATGTCTGTCTGATCGGCTTTTTCTATAATTTGCTTGAACATTCCGGTTGATTTTGTGACCTCTCCCATCATTCTAAGTATCGTGTTTCACTTGCAGTACTGATTTATTTGTGCGAATCCGAGAGACGAGGGAGATGGGGTCCCTCCTCAGTCGTGTGCCAGCCTTAGGTGGTTTCGTACAACAGCTTAGCTAGCGAACGAGAAAACTACTTAATGGATTTAGATCAGGTTTTTTTCTAGAATTTACTTAAATATTCCGGTTGATCTTACGACTTCTCTTATCGAGCTAAGAATCATAGTTCTCTTGCAGGAGCGATATATATACATGCTAATCCGAGACAGAGGCTGCGCATCAAGGGGAGGGGGAAGTGTGACGTCATTAGTGGGGAGTCGGTCTACCTCTGTTTTTTGGAGTGTACCGTGCCTCTGCTTAGCTAGCGATACCTTTTTGTTTATTGATTGGTAAAGTTTGTCCTGTTTCACTACTACATGAAAGGCTAGTTATTAATATATTTAGTTTTCTTACTCGGGAGTCTGCAGATCATGAAATGCTCATGACACTGTTGAATTGGTCCCGTTTGCAGTGCTCTCCTGGAGTAGTGTGGTGCAAACTAATTATGATGTGTCTTGTTACCAAAGATGCATAGGCAGAGCTGTTTACGATTAGGAGGAATACAGGCCAGTTAGTAAGACAGTGACAGGGCGCGAATAACAAGCAAAGTAAATGAGTAGGCAACAGGCAGGCAGGTTGAAGAGGAACTTGTTTTATTATTTTGGAAATGTCTAATGGGCAGTTGTACGGCATTCAGAATAAAAAGTCAGTCAGCACCTGTAGACTCTCCTGGAAAAGCAGCTCCTATATGATTTAGAGTATCGTCATGGTACCAAGTCAGAGTCTGCACAATCTGTCTACTCTTTTCCTCCCTTACAGATGTAGCAATATTGTAACAAAAGTGGTCTGAATAGTTTAAATTACACCTCATTGTTTTAGGCATTATGTGTCAAGCCAACACCCACGTAAAACATAAGTAAATTGTGGAACATCATATGCTTCCTGAAAAGGCTCTTTAAAGTTGTGGTTTAAAGTATTATAATAGAAAAATCTAAACTTATGGCACTTATTTTCAACTTGCTTTAATGTGAAGGTCTTAGCATTAAACAACAGTCAGTAATCTCAGGTTTAAGAGTGACTCAGATGCAAAACAATACTTTTAGGGCACAGGAGAAGCATTTAAAAATGCTCTGAGTACACTCAAAGACCAAAGAGCAGTGTAAAGGGGTAAAAAAATCTCCTTTGTGAAGGGGTCTGGCTGTGAGTTCTACTAGTGAAGAAAACAAGCTAACCTTTCAAAATTATGAAAAGGCTGATCATAGAAATGAATCGAAAAAAATAAAATACTGAAGTTGTACATAACGCGTATGGACTAACTCTAAACTAAAATTTGTGAACATAAAACAAGCAACCATTCTTGGCCCACTCCCCAAGCCACCCCAGCAGAGTGTACCTGTGGACCTCCAGAACTCTGATCCATTACGGAGGTTGTCACACTGTATGTCATATGATTTTGCATGATACACCTGGTTGCATTATGGTTAAGATGAGGGTTATGGAAGGTTTGATGAGTAGATTGAGTAACTCAAACATGCAGTTCAATTGGCTGTTCAGTGGAGCTGCTGAATTGCAGAGGTCTCTAGCTGAACCCATCGCATTCTTTGACAATCAGATGTCAGCTTTTGCATTGAAATAAGATATTTTTAAAAAAATAAATTCTAATTAAATTCAAAGAGCGTCCATTGATCTGTGAGCCCTACAGGTGATAGATATGCTAGTCCAAAAATGTAATTGTTGGACCAACAGCTGTAGCCATGTTCATAATAATCCAAAGATTCATGTGAAGGTTCTGTTCTTTTGTCGCAGCTGTGTATGTCACTGTATTTGAAAATGAATACTTCATCATTTGCTTAACTAACAGTTGATTTATTACCATCAATGTGCCCAAAAAGCATACATGAATTGTGCATTTTTATTTCTCGACTAAATAACATAAAAGAAACAATAATAAAAGCTTTTTGTTTTTTTACTTTGAAAGCACTGATTGATTTTCCATCTTTATTAAGTTAAACCATGCAGGATTTTTAATTAATAGAAAGGATACTCTCAATCCCATGCTGAAATTCAAGCCTTGATATAAGGAGGACTTTTAAACAAATTAACATTAAATTTTGTGACATTTATAGATTCATAGGCCTTATTTCCAAAAATGTAGAGTCAGCTTACAGAGGTGAGGTTTACCTGCTTACACAGCAGTGGCAGAACAACAGTCTCACCCTGTCTACATAGGTGGGGGTGTACTTGAGAAGGTGAGCAGCTTTAAATTTCTGGGAGTGACCATCAATGATAAATTAAAGTGAGCACAATGCATATCAGCTGCTGACAAATAGGTTTATTAATGCCTTTACATGCTCAGCTGTCTGAGGAAAGCCTGGATTTCTCTGTTTTCTTGAACTTCTACATATGCACAGTGGAGACCCTATAATATATGTCGTATAACATATATATGTAGCACTTTGTATATGCCATTAATTTATTTTTTATGAGTGTATATGTCTTTTGTTGGTACTGCATCACTATCAATAATCTGAGGAGACATACAAATAAGAATTCTATTGTACTACCTACACATAACAATAAACTTAAAACTGAACTTGAACTTTGAGTCAGTTGAGGCCTCTGCGTTTTTATACTCTTTGTGTTTTGCTGTAACCAGCAAAAAAATCATATTTTAAATCAATATTCAGTATTAGCTCTTTTTTCCTTTTAGTCTTTGCCGGATTCTGCCATACTAATTACACACACCACATTCCTTTTAAGGACAGGTCCTATTGTTTACTACTGTCATTTTGTTAATTAAGATGACCAGATGTTATGTATTCTTATATAAATAAAAAGATTTATCTTTCACAAAAATGCTCTGTAATGACCACAAAAGGCAAAAAGGAATTACCTGAAAAGACAAAGGCAATCAAGGATGAACAAAGTCCCAATAAAAAATCCAAAGAGTGTTCAAGAACAGAGCAAAAAGGTTAAAAAATCCAATAAATCACAAAAGTATAGATAGATTCATAATAAACACTCACCAACTGCCAAGTGCATTCAAATAAACCATAAGGGACTGTGAGTTGCCCCATTCTTTAATTGGGCTAAAGGCAGTCCCTTGTGGAGATAGGCAGGTGGCCGTGCCTCTTGGGGAACCACTCTCAAACACAAGGAGCATAACACAAGCATAAGGAATATTGCAAATAATAAGCAAAGGTTGTATTAGCATAAGTCAAAGACTCAATGAACAAAAAAGACATTAAAAATAATTTTATGGGGAGAAGGGGAGAAACCCTGGCCAGGTCATCAAAAATCCTTAAAGGCATTGTAAAGTAGAGTTGCAGAATTTTTTCAGCTTAAGGGTGAATCATCTACTCGAAGACACCCATGGAAATTGGGGAAGTCTTTTTAAAGTCAGAAAGCACTTCTTTACGCAAAGAGTGGTGGGAATGTGGAACAAATATAGTTGAAGCAGACACCCTAACAATTTTTAAGAATACCTGCATGAGATATTGGGACACCTTAGGTATTAGCTAAACAAATGAGCTAGAGTGAATGGTCTCCTCTCTTTTGTCAAATTTCTTATGTTCTTATGTGTACAAAAATGGCTTATACAGCAAACTATCAGAACATTTGTAATTACTATCTTATAAACAAATCTACATTCGTTTTTAAGACACAGCTGAGTGTTTTCAAAACTTCAAAGTGCAAGTGATTGATAAAACAGTTAACATCATACTAGGTTAAATTATCATAAGCCATTAATCTAATTTAGGATTGTGAAGTCAATTTAAATTATTGTTGGTGGTTGAAGTAGCTCCCCATTCACTATGTAAATATGAATTATTATTATTATTATTAAATAGAATTCTAATAAAATGTGTCCTGGTGTTTAATTGTCCATATTTCTTCCTTCAGCTGTTATCCATTTTTAAAGCTTTCTTGGTCCAGTTCATATTTACTGATGCCAGAGCTTATCATAGCACCATCAGGCAGAAGGCATGTACCAGTCCTGAATGGAGCACCAATCCATCACGGGGCAGCTACTCTCACATGCACACTGGGAGAATTTAGAGTTGCCATTTAACCTAACACTAACATTTCTGGGGTGCCAGGAGGAAAAACAATTATGGCATAGGTAGAATATGTAAACCCCACAAACACAGTGACAGGGCAAGCATTTGAAACCACTTCTCTGGAGCTAAACCCTGTGCCACCACGCTACTGTATTTTTCTTCATATGTCATAAAATGTTACTGTAAAGATAAATGTTACTTTGTAAAATGTTTAACCTAAATTGAATTATCTCAGTTTTAATAGGAATCTTATCAGTCATAGCCTTCATTAAACGTAATTGAAAGATACTAATGTTTTGGGGCAATTTAATTTTTCATTATTTGTCAAGGACAGATAGGCGATTTTAGATGAAGGCATGTTTCAGCCGTGCAGAGGAAGTACTTTCTGCTGAGCTTTATTTTTATGGCACATGCTTATCACACTCAATAAAACTGATTATGTTCAATAAAATATTGTATTCATCATTGTAGGATTTGCTGAATTTGTTGAAGGCTCAAACTTCCAGAAGCTAGGAGAGGCTTATTCTTTGTTTTCTGTTAGGTGCAAACTCTGCTTTAAGTGTTAGCGGCATCCAGAAGACCAAAACATTCTTTTTAGAAAAGCACAAAGAATGCCTTGGTGTTTGTTTGAGCTGAAAATTAGAGCTAAACAGAGTATGGTCTTGATGAGCTATTGGACATGTTTAGTGAAACTAATAAACACTGGGAAAATGAGCAGTGACATGATTTACTAGCCTCAGCTTTTCCTTAAGCGTGATCTGCATTACTTTATTAATGTTTGTGACATTTCTGTCTTTTTCTCTCTGCTGTTACATTTATCATAGTTATTTATAATTACTCAGTTACAGCTTCTACCCATTAGTGTGATTTGCCATTTCTTACACACATGCACACACACTCACACACACACTTACATATATAGGAATAAAGGTTAATGGTCATTTCCACGCTGGAAAGGAAAGGAGGTTAAAGATACAACATTTTCACTGTATAGACTTCAGGAGTGCAACTGAAAAGGAAAGAGCAGGTGCCATAAATAGGAGAGGAAGGAAGGAACAAAGGCAGGTCAGATGAAAGGAAAGAAATTGAGAGTAGTTGAGAAAAAGCTGCAATTAGAGATGAGAGAGACGAAAATGTTTGTCACTCAATAAGAGCTGATCCAAGGCTGAAAATTAGCTTAGCTTCGTCTGTATTCAATTTAAAAGTGTCTTTGAAGCCCTGTGAAAGAACACAGAGAGAAAGATCAGTGTGGCCATGATCAAGGGATGTGAAAGGATCTACGAGAAACTTTGTAAGGTCTTTGATTTTAAGGGCTTCTTGAAATGGTCTTTTAACCCTCTCCATATTTCACCTCTGTAGATAGCTGGGAACTTACAACAAAAAATGCAGTAAAAAAATTTTTTTTAGACTGGCAAGATGCCCATTGCTTAATATTAAATTCACCATAGGGACAAGACCAAGCCTATTATTGGTAACGTATTTGCAAATGACACAGTGGCTTCTGTTACTACTCAATGGGACTGTTGAGGAATGCAGCTGTCCTGCGTGAAGTCAGGTGTGAGCAAGAAGTTTGCACAAGTTAGGTGATAGAATGGAATGGGACGACTAGCAGGATGCTCGTTTCATTTTTGGGGTTCTTCTTAGAGTGGAAGTTACGAGGTCTGCTCCTGGTTTGATTGATAGCCCTGAGCACGTTACCTGGGGAAGAACATTGTTATCAATAGAGGATGCATTGTTGGTGCTAGTCTGATGAGGGTGTTTGTAGGAGGATCCAGGACTGGGCATCTTTTGAATGCCTGTTTGAGGGCAATGTGACTTTCATTTCAAGGAATGACTGTACGGAGAGGCGATGTCCACACTAAAGATAAAGCAGAACCTGAAACGGTCTATCAACTATAGAGCTGGATTTGTAGCTTTTAATTATGAAGGGATACCTTCAATCAGTGGTGTCATACGACTGTTTAGGAGACCACTGATTTAAGGTATGTAGATATATAATGGAGTTAGTGTAGGGCTGCATTAGCCTGCATCTGCAAAGGAAACAAATTAGAAAATGTATGCATGGTGTAACATTCAGGTGTGTTCATGGGTTGAGCAGGCGCTGTAGTCCTCAATAGATTTCAGCAGGTAGGCTCTAAAACCTTAGCATTCCATTTCAGGGTTTTGGGGGCCAAAGGCATCCCACCAGGACTTTGTAAAAGGCTGAAAGCATGTCTGGACATGACCCCATCTATCACAGGGTCCACTCCCACTGACACAAGCGCATAAATACACACACACACAGACCATATATTTATATACAGTGACTATTGCAAGTGCCAATTACCATAACCTAAATATATAAACAGTTTTTGTAATTAATAGTAATTTTCATGAAATGGGACTTGCAAAGCTATTCAGTTATACAAAGTATTAGGGAATAAGAGAAGTGAAAGGCAAAGTTTATTACAGCAAGTGAACATTATGGATTTCAGGTGACTGTGGCACACCGATGGTCAATTATTGTGTGACCTGATTTTCAAAGTCCCAAACAGGAATACTTGGGTAGTATGCGTGCCCATCCTTATTTGTCCAATGTCTGCTTTATCTCATTATCATCAGAGAGGGGTCAGAGCATGAGGAAAAAAAAAACACTTTCACAAATGAGCACATAAGATTGCAAACAGTGCTTGAAGTGGAAAGAAATAAATGCCAGTGCTGTGTTTTTGTTGGCGTCTTATTCCTCGTTGCGATGCTGTGTAAAAATAGACAAACTTTACCTTTAAACGAACAAGCCTATTTTTACTAAGCTGAAATTTCAAAATCTTCTTTATCTTTTTGTAATTAATAATGTGAGGTTCTGTACTAAACACAAGCTCGCTCACTAAATTTAGACGAGCAGTGTCCATTTTAATTAAAAACATCTGAATTAATCAAAGTGGCTTTTCTTGCCAGTTGTGTGATTGCATGGGATGACAACAAATAATGATGATTTAGACTTATTAAAATGGACACATATTTTGATTTACCTAGTTAGCTTGTGCATTTAGTCCAGACTGAGACTGTATGCCATGGGACACAGGTTCTGTCGTAGTTTAGGCCTAGGTCATAGTGGAGACCAAGTGTAAATTGGATCATGTTTACTGTATACTTTTGGCAACATGGTAGTGCAGTTGTTAATGCCTGAACTTCATGTTTTCAGCAGACTAGATGTGAATGCTGTCCTGGTCACAGTCCATGTGCACTTTTCACACTCTCCACATCCTATTCAGAGTTTATCTCCAGCTCTGTCTCTGGTTTTCCTCCAACATTCCAAGGGCATGGAAGTTAATTTAAAATGGAAAGTCTAAACTGGCCAAAATGTGTGTGTGTGTTTGTTGGGTTAATTGATCTTTCTAATTTGGCCATGTTTGGGTCTTTATGGATGTGTGTTCCTTGTGATGGTCTTGTATTAACCTGTTTCTGGGTCATCCACTTTTCAGCCCACATCCCAGATATCTGTGTTAGGTTAAATTGGAAAGCGTTTGTAAATGGATTGCACCTGAATCTGCTGTAAAAGGCTGCAGTCTGCACAACACAGAAGTAGAAAATACAGGTTTGTAAAAAGATAAATAGATAGCTGAACATTATACAGTATTCATATTATTATTATTTATAAAATGACTCCATAACACTGCATCTCTTCTGCTAAATTCTTACTCCTTAGTCTGCGTACGTGGCCACTGGCAAGTGTACTTAAGGATCTTATCTTGAAATGTCTCACACAGTTGAAAAAATTGAGGCAGATGGTATTGCTTCTGAGCCTCATGCAAAGAGTGCCGTTGTAGGGCCACCAAGAAACAAGATGGCACACAGCATAAGCCCTGCAACCCCCACCAGAGAACAAATCTTTCTCCACATTAGCACTTCCTTTAGTGATAAAACATATCCATATTCCTCTTATGTTAAACTTACCATTTATAACAATGTTTGTTGTAATGAAACCAAACGTTTTGAATTAAATAAGGTATTACTTCAGCAATATCATAAATAGACTTTTCTCAAACGGTTAACATATAAAATTACTTTCCAGTAGGTATCTCAGGAAAAACCTGAATTAAAACATAATATTAAGTAGGTGCAGTTGTTTATAGCACAAAAAGTTAAAATTTAGAATTTGGTTGTCATTATAAGTTTAACACAGTTTCCTCTCCAATTTCTTTGAATGTCTCATTATATTTAATTGAATAAGTAAAAATATATACTTGAACACATATACACTTCAGTGAATGGAATTAGTGTCTATCTATCTATCTATCATATAGTGCCTTTCATATCTATCTATCTATCTATCTATCTATCTATCTATCTATCTATCTATCTATCTATCTATCTATCTATCTATCTATCGACTAGACACCATGATTTGAACCCAGGACACTAGTTCTGTATGGGAGCTACCTAACCAGTATATTTACGATATTCTGTATATTCAGTGCATTTTTCACATAAATAATTGTCACAACCTGGGTTTGATTTGACTGAGAAGTTTCATTTGTCAATCACTCTTTTTTACAGTGCTGCCCAAAGAAGATAAAAAATTATAAACCATTATAAATTTAATTCCAGAATCATTTTAGCAAATTGTTAAGAAACTTTCATTTTGTTTCTTTTGATTTACATTTTTTGTAGATCAGCTGGGTAAATGCTGCATTTAATAATTTGTAACTTTTTTTTATCAGATATGTGTGTTTAAGTGGGCTTGGTTATTTTATACTTACATATCTATATATAAGGCGGCACGGTGGCGCAGTGGTAGCGCTGCTGCCTCGCAGTTAGGAGACCCGGGTTCGCTTCCCGGGTCCTCCCTGCGTGGAGTTTGCATGTTCTCCCCGTGTCTGTGTGGGTTTCCTCCCACAATCCAAAGACATGCAGGTTAGGTGGATTGGTGATTCTAAGTTGGCCCGTGGGTGTGTTTGTGTGTGTCCTGTGGTGGGTTGGCACCCTGCCCAGGATTGGTTCCTGCCTTGTGCCCTGTGTTGGCTGGGATTGGCTCCAGCAGACCCCCGTGACCCTGTATTCGGATTCAGCGGGTTAGAAGATGGATGGATGGATGGATATATATATATATATATGCAATGTATAGATAGATACAGTAGATAGTCCTATAGAAATGTGTATAGAACAAATACATATGTCTGTGTACAGATGTAACTAAAGTATGTAATTTTGTAGCAATCTTTTAGTTTAAGTTGCTTATTAAATGCTTCATATAAGCACATATTAAATATCTGCAATAACATCTGTTTCAGATTCTTTACAATTTGGTCCAGGCATGTTCATTTCTGTTTATAGAGATGTTCTGTCAAGATTTCTTAAGTATAAGTAGCTTTTCAGACTAAACAGTAATTTTTATATTATGCTTTTACCAGAATAAAACAGTAAAGCATGGATTTATGTCAAGCTAGATTAAAAAAAAAGGAAGAGTTGAATCAGAAGTTGATTTTTTTTTAATAAAGCAGGAAGACCAATCCATTCACTGTAGAAATTTGTGATTATATGATATGAATGTGTGCTTTCTATTTTGCATGAAGCGGTGCTAGAGCTGTCAAAAGTATTGAAACACCAATGAGTATCAATTTTTACATTTTAAAAATACTTCAGTGACCATTTTTCATGGAATTGATTCTACAGCATGTGTAACAAATGCACTTCCACTTTACTCGTGCTTTTAACAATTGAACCTCATAATCTATCAATGGATATGGTTAGAGTGGCAGCCCTGTTTCCACCCACTCACAGGTGTTAATAAGACTGCAACTTCAGAGACATTGGGGATGGAGAAAAACAAGATACATGTAAGCAGAAATTAAGGGGTTGCCAAAAGAGTCAATACAAAGAATTCTGAGGAGAATTTTATTTCTAAATTATGGAAACAAAAGTATATACCTGTAAACTGTTGTCTTTGAAGTAGAGATTTAACGGTAACTTTTTTTCTACAGGTCAAACCATTATTTGTAGCCAGTTATACATTTAACAAATCAAGACGGGGTCTTCAATTATTCTTACTTGTGGACCAGTTATAATCTGTGCTATTAATTCAAGACACACTTTATAGCTGTAGAGCTCCAACTCTCACCATTAAGTGTGCTGCTATAGCACATTACTTTCTTTTATTTCATTATATGTGATTTTAAAATAGTTCACCACATTTACAGTATAATGTAAGGCCCTACAACTTTTCAGTGCTGAATTGTATAAACAGTGATATTACTCCTCTGTGCGCTCCAATATATCTAGCTGTGCTTCATAGCACGTATTTAGTAAATCAGGGCTCGTTTGCAGCTCAACAAAAGCATGCCTCGCAGAAGAGCACATTGACATGCTAGTCGTTTCTTACAAAAATGTTGAAGTTACGCAGACTTCATAGATAATTTTCACAAAAATGCTATGTGCAATGCTCACATGTATGCAAAACCTGCGTGTCTCTTTGTATGTTGATTTTCTGAACAACTGTTTACAAAAGACCACATTGATGTTCTTTTTACTTGAATTTTATTTTAATGTTTGTTTTAATATTTTTATGTATAATGCTTGTAATGGATTGCAATACTTCCATCCATCATCCAACCTGCTATATCCTAACACAGGGTCACGGGGTCTGCTGGAGCCAATCCCAGCCAACACAGGGCACAAGGCAGGAAGCAAACCCCGGGCAGGGTGCCAGCCCACCACAGGGCACACACACACACACCGGGGGCCAATTTAGGATCGCCAATGTACCTAACCTTCATTTCTTTGGACTGTGGGAGGAAACCGAAACACCCGGAGGAAACCCACGCAGACACAGGGAGAAAATGCAAACTCCATGTAAGGAGGACCTGGGAAGCGAACCCAGGTCTCCTAACTGCGAGGCAGCAGTGATACCACTGCGCCACCATGATTGGGATACTTATTTGATTAATATATAAATCAAATGTATTATTATTTAACATTTAATGACATTTGTAACATTTCATTGTACTACCTCAGTAACAGTATTTATTTTCATCAATGTAAAAATACTGTTGACCAGATTTAAACTTTACTTTTTCTTGTTTGGAGAACTATAGTTTTAACTTTTTATTTTTACTTTTTACTTTGCACAATACCAAAATTTCACACTTTGATACGATACTAAGACAATGAAAAGGGATATATTTTGAGTGCTGTATTTGAGACATATTAATGAAAGCTGAACTTTCCAGACACATTGCCATGAATATGTTCACCAAATTTCAATTATATCAGTCCAAAGGGAGCTTACTTGTTTGATGCAGACAGACAGACATGACAACGTCAGTAGGTGCTATACATATTTTATGTGAATGGCCCAAAAAACGGAAACAGACCATCTCACAAACCATTAAGCACAAACTTTAAAATTTCATGTCAGAAAAAGTCAGCCTTGTTACTGACATTTTCACTGACAATCATGCTATACTTTACAAAACCAGATTAAACATGTCATTTCTTAGCTGGAGGTGTTGGACTGGATGCTGAATGTCTCTGGGTTTTATTTTTCAATTACAGCACTATTTCGCAAGAGTGTTTACATTGCTAAAGGAAACTTCCATGATAGAGAGTGCAGTGACATAGGCATGACCATACCAAAAACAAAAAAATCTGTTTTTTTCCGATCTTTTCTCCTTTGAATACAGTGATGTGATAGGTGATTCATCTTCGACACTGTGTGCAAAGACATGGACAGTGCAATGTGTTCATAAGTTACAGGAGTATGAGACAAACAAAGATTTGAAAACAATATACTGTGATACTGTAATTGGAGTCAGATGGAATATCTTGATGAACATTTTTTGGTCACCCAATATGTATACAGAATTTTGAAAATGTTTAACACCTTGTCAAAACTGGTGGCTTAGCACCACAGGGAAAGGCCCTTTTTTACAGTACAATAAGGAAGGAAAGTGCAGGCAGGGCGCTTACTAAACCTAACATTCTCAAACATGCTAAAACCAATTCAGAGTTAGAGTATGTTGGATCATATGCTGGCAACATTACACAGAGCAGAAACTAACTCAGGCGATTCATATAACGTATTGGCACAAACAATGTATATAAATTGGACTAAGACCTTTTTTTTAAAACGCTTACTGTAAGTCGCACCTTCTCAAGATGTTTAACCTGTAGACAGACACTCAAAAGCCCAGTGGACACACTCAGGAGCAGAGGTTTGCTCATTCTCTCAGAGCTAAAAAATAATAACTCTTAAACACAAATAATTTGTTCTACAGTACAATTCATACTAGAAAAAATCAGGGTCATTGACTGTTTCATCCTGGTGCCTGTGCACATTCTCTGCCAACTTCACCTCACCTGAAGCCAACTGGGCTCTGTCACCACATCTGAGGCTCACCGGCGATCATGTGCCCAGGCCAATTGACATTGGTAGTGGGGACACGCAGTTGAAGGGCTTTTTAAATGTTATGCCTGAGTATCTGAAGATTTAATCTAAAATTTAGAGAAGCTACAGTGCACTGTCAAATTATTAAATACAATTTTTTAAAAATCACTTATTAATGACAGTTAATGAGGCAATTTTCCTTAATTTGAGAAAGCAAAGGCTTTTGCTTGTTTTGGCTGTAGGCTATTTGGTGGATTGTGTTTAATTTTAAAGTTATATTGATGAGTGGGATTATCAGATTTTCATCATCCTTTCCTGAAAATACTTCAAACACTTCCTGCAAACCTTAATGAATAACTGAAGTGTGGCATTCATTCCTTCATTCAGTCAGTTATTATCCAACCCGCTATATCCTAACACAGGGTCACGGTGGTCTGCTGGAGCCAATCCCAGCCAACACAGGGCACAAAGCAGGAACAAATCCCCAGACAGGGTGCCAGCCCACCACAGGGCACACCCACACAACAAGCACACACTAGTGAAAATTAGGATAGCCAATGCAACTAACCTGCATGTCTTTGGACTATGGACTGTGGGAGGAAACCGGAGCACCTGGAGGACATGGAGAGAACATGCAAATTCCACGCAGGGAGGACCTGGGAAGTAAAGCCAGTTCTTCTTACTGCGAGGCACCGTTCCACCCTCATTCGTTCATTTTATGGTCATTATTTTTATTTTTAAACACTATTCTATAATCTCATGTACCTCCTACCTTTTCAGTCTTTAACATCCTATCCTCACAAAGAGATTGCTGTGATTTCCAGCAACTTTGTTAATTTTTGCGTTGGTTAAATGAATTAATCTCAAATGTATTTTTGGTATTTCAACGGATCATATAGTATGTAGGTTTACCTTCATTCTGTGGTTTTGTTTTGTATTTAGAATTTATATTATTAATTGCTGTTCAATAGTGACACCATCTTGTTTTTCTGTTCATGCTGCCATGTTGTGATTTGGATGCATGGAAAGTCATAATGCAGGATGACAGCAATACAATCCTACCTTACATCAGCAGCACTCTACAGCCCAAAATTGAATAGCGTATGAAAAACAAAACCTTACATGTGCTTTTTTAGTATAGTCCTCAGGTTTCTGAAATTTGTGTTTTGTCCCTTGACGTTAAGTTTTGTTTAGTGTTTTGGGTTAGGTGTTTTTTGAGTTCCTGATGATTTTCTGATCTCTGATTTTTGTTTTTTTATTCACAATTTCATCCCCTCGTCATATTTTTTTTTAAAATTGTCTTCATCGCCTGCTGTTTTACATCTGTCATAATCTTGAGTTTTGTTTCCCATGGACTTAATAATTTAGATTGATGTTTACATATGGGGTGTGAGGCAACGGAATTCATTAGTCCCATTTATTTTTGTTTATGTGTATTTTTATTAATGGTACAATTGAAAAATATTATCCTTGAACACCTTATTATTTTTGTTATGGGTGCCTCCATTTTGTGCCTTTGTTTTCTTGTTGGCTTAATACAGTTATATATTTAATGCCTACAGTCGAACCAGAGAAGGTAGAGTTTTCTAGTGAGTAAAAAAAGCCTGTGCACATCATACTCATCATATATTTACAGTATCCCAAAGCAACATTTAACTCTCTTCCTTCTTTATCTTTAACCTTGTTTATTTGTCTAAGAAAACAATAATAATTTTATTTGCTGAAATGTGTTCCTTTTGTGGAGTCAGTGACATATTTCCTGTGGAAAAAGATATTGTACAGCAAGATTATACTGTATCTGTAGCCAGTATAACTAGTCTCAGAATTTACTATTGTAAGTTTTGGCATCATCCATTTGTTGAGCCCACTTACTCCATTACAGTTTCTCAGGAACCCAGGATCTATCCAATGACCAAGGAAGGAACCAACACTAGACAGGAAACCTACACATACTAAGGCTAATAATCCTCACAGGTTGCAAGAAGAATGTTCATGCTCTTTACATTCACAGCAGCCACACCAAGAATGTAACCTGGAGATGGAAGCAATGCTAACTATCATGTTGCCATAGCACTCATACATCCCTTCAAAATCTGTACCTACTTGGACCATTTAATGCTCATTTGGGCAGTATTGGCTACTAAGCAATATTCAACTGTTAACAACTCTCTAGCCTGTGACAGCTCAAACTCACACATCCACACTCGGTGACAAAGAGCCACTTTTAGAAACCTTCATTTTATTTCAAGTGCCTGTTACGCAACATGACTTTTCCAAAAATTTTCAATCATAGGCTCCATTAATGAGTATAAATCATAAAATAAAGGCATTTTGAAAATTATATGGTAACTGCGATGGATAGAAGCTCATACAGTGCAACATATTTATGATGGCTTATGGGTAATTTGAACACAAGCAGTGCTCTGCCATTAGTCTAGCCAAAGCTAAGATCAAATAAACTCCAACAATTCGCTGCAGGATCACACCATTGTTGAACAAATCACTATAGTGAGATTTCTTTGAACAGAGGGAGTGAAACCTCCTGCATCCATGTTCATTTGACCTTGGCTTCAACTGGACTAACAGCAGGGTGCTGCAATGTGTGCGTTCATACTGGCCATAAGCCATCACAAATGTGTTGCATTGTGTCAGCTTCTATCCATGGCAGTTAACTGCATAATTTTCAAATTGCCTTTACTTACTGCTTTACCTTGGTACAAATTCATAAAGAGTCTGGCAGAGTCAAGTCAAATTCCTGTGACTGCTAGTCATGTAGTTTGACATCCCAGCTGACTCAATCAGATTAGTCTGTCTCTCATCTCAACAAAATCAAATAGATCTTGTATTAAGTCAGATGAGCGGACTTATTTATGTACAAGAGTTGAAAACCAGTGGGTGCTCACTTAGAAGTACACCACAGTCTCAAGGAAAGGAAGAACATGAGTGCTTGTTTTACCACGACGTAACTAAAAAAGATCAAGCAAGGGGACAGGATTGCTGCTGGAACTCGTTATACCTCAGAAGCCTTTGTTATGGCAATAGGACTGTCAGGCAGCATGTTCAGAAAGAGACCGCTCACAAGACTTTGAAAATGTGAAACTATGCTAAAAAGTCAGCATGGAGTCGTGCAATTTGTCATTCTCTGGGATTTCTAGTCTTGTATTCTAACATCCTCTACTTCGACTTTGGAATTTCTGCGACTATGGCCCCTTATGTGCAACTGAAATTCTTACTTGCGCTTGTTAATCAGTAATAAATACCCATTTATTTCAAAAGAGTTTTGTAATGAATAGAAGTTTCTGAAACATCAGTTACAAGTTAAGGCATATTCACATACAGTATACAGGCTAAATAACAGCCACAAACTTAACCTGCATATTTTTGTGATACGAGAGAAATACTTGCTCAGACATGAGGAGCACATTGAAATTCTACACAAACAGTGTGCATATCTAAATTAACAGTGTTGGCCTAAATGATGATGAAGCATATTTAAAAATTGATGAAAAGGAAGAAATACTTCCCTTTCCAGTAAGAAGTGTAGTTTGGACCAGAATGGCAATACATACCTCATTAAAAATGACTAAATAAAATATAATCAGTGATTAGCAAAACTGGAAATTGCTTCAACCTGATTTTTGTTAATAATGTTTTTCCATTTATTTTCTGTTTCAGTAATGTGTTGATAAGGGAAGGGAAGGGGTGCTTTCCCCTGGCAAAGCAACGGTTGGCCATCTCATAGGCACCAGCTGATGTGATTAGCATTCCTTGGCAGGATGCCAGTTGGCCAGTGCCCAAATTGGCACTGCAGAGTGTGCAGATGGGAGCAAGAGGAGGAGACTGCCACAGATTAGTATGAAAAAGAGGGGGAGGGTAATGCCAGAGACACTATTTTTCAGCAGACAAAAGACTCCCAAATCTTATCAAGAAGTCCAACTGAAATCACAGGGATTTTGAAGACAGGGCAGCTTCTCAGAGTTCAAAGTAATCTCTTTTAAATATATATTTGTGTTTACATTAAGCATCCTAATGATCATTATGAGCCTACATCTGAATCTACAAAAGCTGCTCTTTGTCAATCAGGAATCTTAATGAATATCAATATTCAGAGCACTGAGTTGCATTTTGAATGTGTGTTGTAGACTGTGACTAAGTATACTCAAAAACACCATGAGAAATATTAGAAGAGATAGCTTATTGTTTGAGTGTTGCATGAAAGACCTTATATATGAGAGTAGAAGGAACCTCAGAGTGAAAAATCATCATCAGAACAGATCTTTATATAATAGGAGGTATATCACCAGAAGGCATGACATGCCGTTCTTTCCTGTTAGTCGTTTCCTTATAAGAAGGTCCTTGGCCACCTGGAATAGATAGAAAGATGGCTCGAATGAAAAAGGTGCTTTTAAATTGGTGAAATGAAGTATGTATCACACTTTTAATCTATGCTGAATTTTTGATTTTGGAGAGGCATGGTGGTGAAGTGGTTGAGTTTTGGGTTTGTGTGCCTGTGCCTACTTAGATTTGTTTCCTTGTTCCCTGTTTTTTTCCCTGCATGTTTTATTTATCCCAGAGTGCTACTCTTGATAGATGCAAATATGCCCTGTGTGGGTTCCATCTACTTTGAGTATGATGATGCATGATAAACTCCAGCCTGGCTCAGTGCCTCTCTTGTTGTATTCTGTAACACTGTAACCTCAGTCGAAACAGCCAATGTAAGTTATAATGTTAGCTTTTAATATGTCCTTGCAGGAAAGTACTAGTAATAATCTGAACTTGATATAGACTATAAAATGTATCTGCAGAAATGTATGGAAGGAAGAGGGGGACACGTGTAGGTCCCACAACCACATACTCAGAAATTACTTTACAGAGATCTAAAATGGTACTATGCATGCATCTCAGCAGAACATCAGTCTTAATGATAATGACAAAGTGATTGGCACATACGTTCTTTAAAATTCCTCAGATTTCCTACAAATGGTCCTTTGTTTTGTATTTCACTGAGCAAAAGTTTTCATTCTAAGACAGTCTAAAACTTCTTGGTCTTTTCTGAGTTACATAACTTGCAATAAATTTACTGACTGTTTATCTTGCTTAATCCATGTTAGGGGTCAATGGGAGCAAAGCAGCATCTAGAAGGTATCAGGTTCTTCTTAGAGTACATCATTGTAAAGAACTGTACAAAGCAGAATTTTAACATTAACTTCAAAACCTGAATAACAGAAATACATGCAGCAAAAAATTATTAATCTCATTACAGAAAAATGAAATTAGAGAATATAGTTTCAGTTAAAACAGATTAAAGTAAGAAAGAAGCACAATTTAAATTTAAGCTTTTGTTTCTGTTCAAATATGGCAAACATGTACAAAGCCTACACACATAGCAACTCTGCACAAGACTGATGTTCTTCTTCTTTCGGCTGTTCACATTAGGGGTTACCATAGTGGATTATCTTTTTCCATATCACATGCATGTCTTTTCTCACCACTTCCATAAACCTTCTCTCAGGCCTTCCTTTTTTCCTCTTACTTGGCAGCTCTATCCTTAGCACCCTTCTCCCAATATGTCCAGCATCTCTCCTCTGCACATGTCCAAGCCAACACAATCTTGTCTCTCTTACTTTGTCTCCATACCATCCAACCTGATCTGACCCTCTAATGTCCTCATTTCTAATCCTGTCTGTCCTTGTTACACCCAATGCAAATCTTAGCATTTTTAACTCTGCCACCTCCAACTCTGTCTCCTGCTTTTTAGTTGGTGCCACCATTTCAAACCCATATAACTTAGCTGGTCTCACTACCGTCCTGTCTGCCTGCACTCTCTTTTTCACCTCTCTTCCAAAATCCCCATTACTCTGTACTGTTGATCCCAAGTATTTAAACTTGTTCACCTTCACCAACTCTACTCCCTGCATCCTCACCATTCCACTGACCTCCATCTAATTTACACACATGTATCCCTGTCTTGTTCCTACTGACCTTCACTCCTCTCCTGTCTAGAGCATATCTCCAACTGTCTAAGGTCTCCTCAACTTGCTTCCTACTATCTCTACAGATCACAATGTCATCAACAAAAATCATAGTCCAAGGGGACTAATCTTGTCAATCAATTTGTCCATCACCATTGCAAATAAGAAAGGTCTCAGAGCCGATCCCTGATGTAATCCCACCTCCACGTTGAATGCATCAATCACTCCTACTGCAGACCTCACCACTGTCACACTTCTCTCGTACATATCCTATACAGCTCTTACATACTTCTCTACCACTCCCGACTTCCTCATACAAAACTCTGTCATATGCTTTCTCCAGGTCCCCAAACATGCAATGCAACTCCTGGCTTTCTCTATGTGATGTTATGGATATTAAATCTGTGTAGTAGCATAAGTAACAAATATGCCAACCAACACATAAACATATCAGTCTACAGTATGATATGTTCTTATTGATATACCGTATTTACCACGTGCACATTTTTTCCCGAAAATTAGCATTAGAAAATCAGGTGCGTATCATACATGAGAAAATGTAATTCTGGAATGTTTACGTCTTCTGCTTGGGCTCGCTTGCTCTGTCGCTTGCTTGCTCGCGCTCTCTCTCTCTCTCGCTCGCGCATTCGTGCTCTCGCTAGTGCTCTCTCTCTCTCTCTCTAAAATTTTACTATACAATCACAACGCGCGTCGTACATGGGGCAAAACAATTTTCATGATTTTCTTCGGAAAAATTAGGGTGCGCGTCTTACACGAGGGCGCGTGGTACACGAGTAAATACGGTACATTATATTTCGGAATATTTTATATTGTCAGCCCCCTTGATGTGAATCTTTCCCATTGTCACATAGGATTTTAGGTTCTGTCCTGCATGTAGTGAATTAAAAACCAGCATTTTAGCATGTCATACCAAAGGAGAGCTTCTCAAGTTTTTTTGGCTGCAAGTGCTCCTCGTAACAGTTTTCTCACTATACCTTAGCTCTTTTACCTTGCTGATTTACTCATTCAAAACATTTTGCTTTCTTTCAGTACTTGCCTCATGTGTCTGATTTATGTTACCAGTGTGAGGATTAATTCATATAGGAAGCACAACTTCCACAAGACCCTCCTACTTCTGAAGTGGGAAGCAAATTTAAAGTATGAAAGCAACTGGCTTAGTCAGTCAGTCACCTCCCTCATCCAAAAGACAATGTGAGCAGTGCTAACTAGCAATTCAAAATTTTCCTTGTATGATTATTGTTGTGCGCATGTACTTGAACCTGCAGTGAACTCTCTCACCATTTCAAGTTGGGTTTCCTGCCTTGCTCCCAAAAATGCAAAGATAACTGCTACCTTATGACCTTGAATTGGATTAAGCAAGTTTAAGAATATTATGAGTTGCAGACTACAGTAGGCTATTGTCCTAGAGTGCCAATAGCAATACTCCTGGCTTTTGCCAGGTTCATATTCTGGTTATAGATATAACCTCTTGTTGGCTTACAGCCTCCAACTGTGTGGCATAAAGGATCTACGTTTAAGCATGTTTCATTGGCCAAAACTGGCTTTTGCACAGCTAATATAAAAATACATGTTTTAGCATGTTAGATGGGAGCTTGCCAGCATGCTGCAGTCACGGTAAATCTGATTATGAAGCCATAAGACTCCTTGAAAAAGCACTCTTTGTAAGTGTGCATTACCAGTAGTGAGGTAGCGCTATGCAGCTGCTGCCCTCCACAGTAGCATTAAAAGGATAACACTGACTATGCAAATTTGATCAATTAAAATTAGATCAATTAAAGTTCATCTTATTAATTTAGATTCCCATGATACCTTCACTTTTAAGCATATACAATAGTCTGAGTTACTGCTTGCTGATTTGTTTATTAATATTATTTACAAAAATTAGCCTGAGTGTCGTTAAGCTGTAAATATAATTTTTACCTTGTATGGGCATAGATCAGTGATAGCAACAGAGAAGTGCACAAAAAAGACATTAGTACACTCCCCATGTACTATGAATGAGAATCCATCTAGCTATCTCTCTCTCTCTCTCTCTGTATATATGTATTGTCGCAAAAACCAGACATAATAGTCATAAAAAGGTTTGGGGCAGCCACTCGTATATTGGTATCCTGGCTGCAAAGTTGTAAAATTGATAATATCACTGATATGTACAAAACCCAAGTCCAAAACAGAACTGAGGGAATAGGGAAAAGGTGGAGGCTTTTAAAGAGAACAACAGGAAGTGAATTCAGATGGGGCAGGCTCATAAGGGTCTTCAGCCATAGGCTTGAGCCCGGACGTGACATCATAGGGGCCGGAGCCGACAAGGTCTTCCTTCATAGGCTTGGACTCGGAAGTGATGTCAACAGGGCCAGGTGGAATCTTCCGTGGATGGTCTGCAGGAAAATGGGAAAAAGATTCAGTGCACTCTGCCACATCCCGGTCTGACACGGATATATATATATATATATATATGCATACTGTATATAGAGTTATGCGCCGCGTTCTGGTTCCATTGGTATGTCAGTCTCAGAGTACAGGTCATTGCAACTGAAGCCTGGTGGGTCTGGCGTTGATCACTGCTTTGCATGCTATAGCTACTGGTCCAGAGAAGCACAAACTCATCTTGTCGTCTGCATGCTGGGTCCATGTAAAATGTTTTTTCTCAACCATTGGGTTAAGACCCACTTTTTGGTCGCGGGTTGCTGCTGATGTGTCACGGGTTGCTGTTGTTGGTACACCGGTGGGTCAAAATCTCTCCTCGCTTCTTAGTGAGCTTGTTTCACCAAGGAGGTGGATTGTAGTTGCTGCTAGAGGGTCATCAGTGAATTTTGAAAGGCAAAACTGAGTTGCAGGACCTTGGTTTACATTGGTGTAAAATAAGACTGCAAGTGCTGATCAAAATAAATCTTAAATGGGCTTCTAAGAGAGAGAAAACACATGAGACTGGTTTTGCCAATTTCTTCAATATTATGGTCCTATTGTGTTCCTATGGTCCTTGGGGCCTTAATTCAGTTGTCTGTAATTCAGTGAATGGTTTTGTGTATGTGTTTGCCTGCATGGGTTTTCACCAGGCTTTTCAATTTCTTCTACAATCTGAAATTGGTGTGTACGTGTTGGTGCTTAAACCTCATAATTTACAATTATCCCATCTAGTGTGAATTTTTGTGTCATGCCTGGTGCTGTAACTATATGTTACCACATTCTATGACCGTGCAATGGAAACAGTTCAGAAAAGGAATGGATCGATTTGTTAATGAAGCTGATTAGCAACCCTCTAATCTAATCTAATCCAAACTGGCCCAGTACATGATTTATCTGTATCTCCCATTCAAGGTTTATTTATTACCTGACATCTATTGCTGCCAATGCACCCCTGTTGTGGAATAAACAATCTTATTAAATCAAGGGATGAGTAGTAACCAAAAGTAGTCCTACCGTAACTGCATACGGCTCTGTTTTGGGCTGTGTCTTGCGATGGACTGACATCCCAATAACAGTTTGTACTTACAGTTTTGCCCAGTATTGTCAACACAGGCTGCACTTCCCTACAGAGTACTTTTGGAATAATTGGTTTCGAAAATATATGGATCAATGGATGATTGGGGACCTTAATTAACAAATTTTGAGTGTTGTCCCTTACATCACGGGTTGCCAACTCCGGTCCTGGAGGACCACCGTGGCTGCAGATTTTCATTCTAACCCTTGTCTTAATTAGTGACCTGTTTTTGCTGCTAATTAACTTCTTTTCCACTAATTATAATTGACTTGCTCTTGAAGACTCAGACCCCTTCATTGTTTCTTTTTCCTTAATTAGCAGCTAAACAATAATGAGATACAAAATGAGGCAAAACAACTGGTGTCCATCATACAATATTTGGAAATAAAGAAAGATGAAGGTCTCAGGAATATCGATCTGCTCAGGACCCCAAAACATTTGACCAGTGCTCTTAGAAAGAGAACATCCATAATTTCAGAAATGTGTGCAAATGCACCACAAGAGCAGCAACAAGCCATTGAATTAAAGAACGGGATTAATTAACGGCAAGAATCGGCACCTAATTAAGAAACTGGTTGGAGTGAAATTGTTTGTCCCTACAAGGTTTTTATTGGGAGTTTTTCCTTGTCTTCTCAGAGAGTCAAGGCTGGGGGGCTGTCAAAAGGCAGGGCCTGTTAAAGCCCATTGCGGCACTTCCTGTGTGATTTTTGGGCTATACAAAAATAAACTGTATTGTATTGTATTGTATTGTTTGGAGATTGAGGCCATGACTTAGTTGGTCTACTGTTGGCTCCCTCACTTCACATTTAATTTCTGTTTGGGTGTCATTAAAGAAAACAAATGAAGCAATTCAGAGGAACGATGAAGACATTCAGGGGAACAAATCTTAAAATACGCAATTCAATTAAAATAAATTCAAAAGAAGTTAATTAGCAGCACAAACAGGGCACTCTTTAAAAACGGGTTAAAATGAAAACCTGCAGCCATGGTGGTCCTCCAGGACCGGAGTTGGCGACCCCTGCCTTACATGGCTGATGTTTGCCTGGCACCCACTTTTAACAGCATAGGCTTCAATTTATTATAGGCTCTTCATTTATAAAAACAACTTCAGAAAATTAATAAATGGATGGATGTATAAAAATGTATGGTTTTTAATTAGCATTCTAAACTGGAATAAGCAGGTTGAAGAAGTGTAGGTAAATAATAGGTTGATCTTAAGATGGCCAAGTGTGAGGGAGTTTCAGCGTCAGCATGGGTGCGCATTAGTGTGGAATGGTATCTCATTTAGGGTTGGGGCATATTGTCTTGTACCAAAATGTGTCACCATAGTAAATTAGGAAATAGTGAGTTTAAGAAAATGAGTAGATGAATGAATTGAGGGATTTTTAACAAGAGTGATTAATGATCCCCTATTTGCCAAATGGTTGTGCTGTGTGATTAACGATCATATCATTCAAGGAAGGTTCCTGTCTTGTGCCATAAGAGGCTGCAGTTCCTACCGATAGTGTATGTGGACCAAATAATTTCAGAATTTGAAGGATTGGTGTGTTTGGACACACTCAGTTGTCCTGGAATAAGTGAGTGTGGCTCTGTGCATGTATGCATGTGGCATGTAATAAAATGGCATCAGTTTCTTAGCTTGTTCCTGTCTTGTACGCAATGCTGCTGTATTTAGACTTGGGTTATTTTTTACTTTGTACACAGAAGTTAATAAACTGATCAATAGGTAAGTGTTTGAATTTTTAATATGAGTAACTGGGTGAACAGGTCTGGTGTGAATTGAGTGTGAGCATGCACATGAGTATACGCTGCAGTCAACTGTCATCCCATCTGGGCTTGGTTCCTCTCTGGAGAACAGAAAAGTGACATCTGAAAATGGATTAATTGCTTTTGCTGTTTTTATATTTGTTGTTGTTTATACCTTTTACAAAAGCTGTAATGCTCATTTATTTTGAATTTCAAATTACAGTATCGGCAAAAATAGGATATAACAAAAAACAGGCTGACGTTTTGTTGATTAAAAAAAAAAACCACATAATTAGTGTGCATTGATGTCATCAGTGTAAATAAAAATATGAATTATTAATTATGCAAAGAGAAATGCATAATGAAATCACTGTCCCATGCCTGAGAATCTCTCATTTTTAATCTACAAAGATTTGCCACTTTATTATTGCTTTCATGTGAGCTCAGATAACAGATGGGGTCCTCTGTTCCTGTCTATAATGGTGCCATTTTCTGCCATTTGCAAGCAAAACAGCCCTCATGGTGCCCCTCTCTTTCATCCCCCACTTTGTGGAAAAATCCTCAGCCAGTTCATTACCACCCACAGAAACCAGCAAATGAGATTTTAAAATTGACTTTCATAGTCAGATTTGGTTGTCTGTCACAAAGGCTTTATTAGGCAGGCCAGTCAACTGGAAATCTATTTTTATAAATACACATTTTTCATGCTTTGCTTTTCAAATGGTTGGCCACTGTTCTGTATTTATCATCAAAACCTTTTTTTTAAATGTTTCCAGGTTATTGTTAACCATGAAAAAGTAAGGATTTTACCAGTTAAGTAAATGCTTTGGATTTGTTTGGTTGAGCTTGAATTCAAAAATGGAGCGACTGCAAAGATGTTTATTGAAGATGTTTATAAGTATCATACTTAGGTAGCACAGACCACCCAGAAGGTAAATCTGATACGTTGTTAATGTTGATTAAAACTTTATTACAACAGCAACTCAAAGCAGGGGGTTCATTTAATTTATAGTAAGGTAATGATGGCTTACTGTTCTGCAGGAAATATTTCTCCCTGAATGAAAACAGTGTTGAGTTTCTAACTTGATCTTTTTTTTTATTATGGAGTCGAAAATGTAGGTGAAGTTTCCTCCTGGATTTTGGTTTAATTCCGTGGCTTACAGATGTGAAAATGAGTGTATGTGAACAACACAGTATGAGAGCACTAAACTATTTCAGTACTTTAGTTTTGCCTTCACTTTCCTCTCCATTCATGTGAATTTTTCTAACTAAAATTGCCTGGCCTTGAAGACAAGCAGGCACGACCAGGGTTAAACAGTAAGTAAAAGGCAGCACTGGGGCAGAGACATAACACATCTTAACACTTAAGAAATGAACTTTAAAAACTTGATGCGTGGATGTTTGGTCTATATTTAAGTGAAATTGATTCTTTTAGTGCATGTAGGAAGTTGGTGTCATGAAATTGTAACTTTTCCTTTGTTCTTAGAAACAGAGGAAATGGAAATGAGGTCATCTTTTAGAAGAATAAAAAACATGTATCCAAATACTGTTAAATGTATATTGTGTGAGAGTGGATTAACCAATTTATGATTAACAGCTATAAAATAAGTCTTGCAAATAGGAAAGTGTCCCCAACACAGATTTTCAGAACATGGTCAGTGCAGGCACTGAATTTGAGGCTAGTTTGGTGCATTTTACAATTTTTCATTTTTTTTTTTTTATTTAAGCTTTTCTATTTTTTAATTTCCTGATCTTTTTGAGAACTTCATGATATCACCCCTCTGTTTGTTGCAGAGGCTCTGGCATGGCCTGGTTGTGACTCAGAATGCATCGATTTGTACAACAATAACTTCTGTCAGGATGAAAAAAAAAAACGATCATTACCTCTTGTCGGAGCACTAATTCAAATAAAGCTCTCCTAACAAAAACAATGAATTCAAGTTTTTGACTTCTGCTTCTTTCTGACTCTTAGTTTAAGTTTACCCCAATAAAGAAAGCTGATCCAGTCATGTCCGCTATGCCTGTAGATTTCTGATTCCTGTTCCTGTGATTTAAAACCTTTGCTACTGAGGTGTTTTAATGATAAATACAAGTATCATTCATTTAGACCTGAGATAAACATATTTGCTAATCACAAGCCTCTTTTGTTGAATTTACTTTTTTGTTTTACTATGTGGCACAGTGCTTTTATAGGTATAATTTAAATGTGTAATTGTATTGTGCTTGTAGGCTTTATTTCAGCCTCAAAATATTTTTCTTCTCAGACGCACCCTTTTTTATGATATCGTACTGCAATTGAAAACAGTGTGGATTCCAAAGGCTGTGATTTTGTTTTTTTTTGTTTTTTTGGCTCGTTTTACCACTATTTGTTATTTACAAAGCCAAAATATTTATAGTAAGAAAGCTGACTTTTTTTATTAAAATGTTTTAAAAGAACACCATTCTCAAGGGCTTAATGTCAAAAAAGGAAAACCTCTCCCTTATTCTCTCTATAAAATGTTATCAATTATCCTGAGCAGAAAAATAATACCATTTTATTGCTTTTGCATGGCAATATGGATACTGATGATGTGAAAGAAAGTGAGAAATGCAGTTCGACCAGATATTTTTGACTGTTGGAATTCTAGGATACTTAGACCATGTCAGTCTGGCAGTCTTCAGTTGGTTGGTCCTCAAAATGCACCATTTTCAGTCAGTTCTACACTCCCATCAATTGGAGCATCTTACCTACTATGTCCACTATCACAGAAACTACAAAAATCAGCAACAATTAATCTACATCCTCAGTTCCAAAACAGTAGGGACACTGGGTAAAATGTAAATAAAAACAGAATGCAATGATTTGTAACTCTCATAAACCCAGATTTTATTTGTAGTAGAACACAGAAAACATATCGAATGTTGAAAGTGAGACATTTTACTATTTCATGAAAAATATTACCTCATTTTGAATTTGATGGCAGCAACACGTCTGAAAAAAGTTGGGACAGGGCCACGTTTATCACTGTATAGCATCCTTCTTCTTTTAACAACAATCAGTAAATTTCCAGGAACTGAGCAGACTGCTTGCTGGACTTTTGGTAGAGGAATGTTATCCCATTCTTGTCTGATATAGGATTCTAGCTGCTCAACAGTCTTGGGTCTTCTTTGTTGTATTTTTCATTTTGTGATGAGCCAAATGTTTTCAACTGGTGAAAGGTCTGGAGTGCTTGCAGGCCAGTTCAGCATCTGGGCTCTTCTACTACGAAGCTATGCTGTTGTAATAGCTGCAGTATGTAGGTTAGCATTGTTGTGCTGAAATATGCAAGGCCTTCTCTGAAAAAGACATCATCTGAATGGAAGCATCTGTTGCTCTAAAACCTGTATAAACCTTTCAGCATTGATGGGACCTTTCCAGATGTGCAAGCTTCCAATTCCATAGGCACTGATGCATCCCATACCTTTAGAGATGCAGACTTTTGAACTGAATGCTGATAACAAGCTGGATGGCCCCTCTCCACTTTAGTCTGGGGGATGCAGTTTCCATGTTTTCCAAAAATATTTTTTAATTTCGATTCGTCTGACCACAGAACAGTTTTTCACTTTGCTTCAGTCCATTTTAAATGAGCCCAGTGAAGACGGTGGCATTTCATGTGGCTTTTTCTTTGCATGATAAAGAGCTTTAACCTGCATTTGTAGATGGCATGGTGAACTGTGTTCACAGAAAATGATTTCTGGAATTGTTCCTGAGACTATCCAGTGATTTCCATGACAAAATCAGGCCTGTTTTTAATGCATTGCTGCTTGAGGGCCCGATGATCACGGGCATCTAATATTGATTTTCGGCTTTGTTCCTTGCGCATAGAGATTTCTCCTGATTCTCTGAATCTTTTCATGATATCATGTACTGTGAAATTTTACGTTGAGGAACTCTATTCTGGTAGTGTTCAGCAATTGGTAGGTGCAGTTTTTTGCAGTTTGTTGAACCTCTGCCCATCTTTATTTCTGAGAAACAATGCCTCTCTAAGATGCTCTTTTTATATCCAGTCATGTTACTGACCTGTTGCCAATTAACCTAATTAGTTGCAAAATATTCCTCCAGCTGTTCTTTTTCAGTACCACTTACTTTTCCAGACATTTGTTCCCCTGTCCCAAATTTTCTGAGATGTGTTGCTGCCATCAAATTCAAAATGAGCTCATATTTTTCATGAAAGAGTAAAGTATCTCACCTTCAACATCTGATATGTTCTCTTGTGTTCTATTGTGAATAAAATATGGGTTAATGAGATTTGCAAATCATTGAATTCTTTTTTTATTTACATTTTACACATCATCCTAACTTTTTTGGAATTTGGGTTGTATTTGACAAATAGATACAATGGTGTTAACATGGCATTCTCAATCCCTGTCAATTCAGTTTATGGTCGAGGTTAGAGCCTGTCCACAACAGTATAAGCCATCAGGCAGAAAACAACCCTGATCAGGACCCTAGTCTACTGCAGTGCTCACTCTCTCTCTCACACACACACACACACACACGCACACACACACACACACAGACCAATTTGGATTTGCCAGCCTAACACTGATGTTTTTGGCACTTTAGGAAACTGGAGTTCCTGAAGGGAAAACCATACTGGCATAGGTAAAACATGCAGTTTCCACATGAATAATGACATGGGATTTAAACCCATTTAAGTACCACTTTGTCATATTGGCACACAATGGAAGGTTTTGTATTTCTTCATTTTTCTTGCATGATTCCTCATTTTCCTGGAATTTGAATGATAACTATAGAATGGTGTATGTTTTATTGGTATACAATGGATCCATTTTAGTAGGTTGAATAGATTTTGGTCATTTTTTGTTTCAGTTGTGAAACGGAGTTATGCTTGGCCATCTACATTCCATTATCTCAGTTCTTTAAAATGTAATTTAAAGTCATAAACAAATCCAAGTGGAACTGTTGATGTTTTTATTGTACATCTCCTTATAGAAAATATGATTGATGAAAATGAATATTGAAACTTGCAATAAGAATATTTAGATTTTAATCAACAACCTTAATATTTTTGGAATTTTCTGGGAGATAAAGGAAATTACTGCACATAACTATGAATAGGGATGGACCATTTATTTACATTTAGTTATTAATCTGGGTTTTTTAAAGCCTTTTACTTATCACAGCAGAAATATTTTCTGCATTTCTTCAGTCTTACCATTTTCATAGTTCATTTTCTTTCTCTCTGAGTCAGATCTGAGGGCTAACTTTATGGTTTGTGGTCAGGTCCCTTAGCCACTGGGCCATATTGCCCGAGTATGATCTCATTCGGCTAATCGCAACTCTTATTTCTGTAAGCCTCTTTAAAACAATCAGTCCTTATGCAACATTTTTGTTTTGAATACTGTATAATAATGCAGAGTGCCTGACTTAGCAGAGGGTGACCTATTTCAGACTTAACCATTGAGTTACCACATACAATAGAAATGATAGTACACAGGGAATACATGCAATAGGGCAATAGTGTGAAACGTTACTTTTATTTGTAGAAACATTTGGGTTATATGCGGCCTGATGTGAAACATGACTCTTTTGTGGAAACATTCTGGCTATCATTGTATTTGGGCAATGTGCTTTCACTGTACTAAGCAAGTTGATGTTTCTAGCTTTTTGTAATATTCAAACTTGCTAAGTCTATTTAAAAATTGGCCAAATCTAAATGCATCTGGGTGGCACAGTGGGTAGCGCTGTTGCCTCGCAGTTAGGAGACCCGGGTTTGCTTCCCGGGTCCTCCCTGTGTGAAGTTTGCATGTTCTCCCTGTGTCTGCATGGGTTTCCTCCCACAGTCCAAAGACATGCAGGTTGGGTACATTGGCGATTCTAAATTGTCCCTAGTGTGCACCTTGCTGTGGACTTGCGCCCTGGCCGCTGTTTGTTTCCTTCCTGCCTTGCGCCCTGTGTTGACTGGGATTGGCTCCGGCAGACCCCTGTGACCCTGTAGTTAGGGTATAGAGGGTTGGATAATGGATGGATGGATAAATGAATTTGTCTTCTCCTGATTTTAGCCTGTCTTTCCTAGTGTTTCCCATACTTTCTTCTACTTTCATTATTTTTTTAAACTACACCCTGTCCAGGGTTGGTTCCCGCCTTTCACCCCATGCATCTGGAATACAGTAATGATCCCTGACACGGGATGGATAGATGTGGTATAATTCATTAGTAGGATATATTTAATTATACTTTTTGTAGTTTCTGAAAAAAAAGATTTCATCTAGGAAGTATTGGTGTTATGCAGAATCTAATAAAATACACCAGGGAGTTGTTTTAGGAGCAGAGCTGTTGCTAAATTTAATGAAAGGTGAAAAATCATCTTCCTTTGGCCCAAACTGTTTTATGCCTCATGCCAGCATTTCTGCTTTCAGGTTAAAGCTGAGTTTGGCAAACAAGGATGGAATGTTATGAATGTCCGGCATCTTCACGGTCACTGTGAGCTGTAGAGCTGATTTGCTTGTGAGGGGATTTTAAGATCTTAAAAATATTTTAGTTTTCATTTTTACTTATGTATTTTACATTTTTCCCAGTTTGGTTACTTATAAGCAGAAAATGTCTGTTTGCATCTGGGCCAACTCTAGTCAGCATTTAAAAAAAATTGCATAGGGAATGACCTGCAGAGATCTGTTGAAGCTGTTTGCCAAAGCTAATTATTGAATGAGTAAGTATGTGTGTTGCTTTTTGTCAGCAGAGGTATTCTTTAATTTTTTTTCTTCATTTTATGGGTTTATTAGTAGATATGGGTAGCTAAATACCTCAAAGATCCAGCATTCAGAGTTTGAAATCTTTGGCCAGTTGTTGTTTATGTTGAGTTTTCTTGTCCTGCCCTTGTCTGTGTGGGTGTTTTCTGAAGAGAGTTCAGTTTTTGCTCACATTGCAAAGACACAGGGAGAATGTTCAAACTACACTCAGACAGTTAATGGGTATGGGGTTTTTAAACCAAGATGCAGAATTAATGAGGCGAGTCTAATATTGCTAGTGTAGATTCCTGCTCCTCACGATCAAGTAGTGGAAATATGGGTTCAGAGAATGGATGGGCGGACATTAAAGGCATGTCAGCAATTAAGTGTTTTTAAGTGTTACCTTTAAGTGTTAGAAGAAAAACAAAAATCAAGTCATGTTAAAATGAGTTTTATTGTGTTTACATTTGTGATTTTTCTCACATTAAGTTCTGATTGTTTGTCTAAATCACATCCTTCTTCCCCTGAAGTCAGTACGGAAAGGCAAACAAAATGAGCAAGGAATTATCTAAACAAACAAGTCTAAACTACACCATGAAGCTAGATTTCAAAGAGCCATAGGAAAGCAATTCTTGCCTCCCACATTCACTCGCACCTTGTAGCTCTAAAAGTCTGTCTCTGTCCATACAGTGCTGGAGTCTGTATTTGCACAGGCTTTCTTATTTTTAGGGCCAGTGACCTGAATATTTATAAGCAGCTTTTTAAAGAGCTGTGTAACTAATTCTTTTTTAATTTTTGGCCCTTACTTCCAACTGTACTACATTTATAGTAATATTATGGTCAACCTATGTTAATATGCACACCTAAACATTTGATAAAGGGCAGAATTTAATTACATGAAATTTAAGTTAAAAACATTTTGATGAAATTTAAATTAATTGAATGCATTAAATTTATGTATCCAGTTCAGGGTGGGGTATCCCTGCATTACGGAGCAAAATGTAAGAACCAACTGGTGTGACGGTCAAAAATCAACAAAAACATGAAGCGAAAATGCAGACTCTGAACAGAAAGTGTCCAAGCCCAGGATTCAAACCCAGTCATTTGAAGCTGTTAAGCAAAGCTACAAACATCGTACCACCTTGATACCCACCCTTAGTATTGCCTATGGGTATATTAAATATTTTCCCTATGATAGTTTTTTTTTTTAATAGCTTGATATGAATGGGATTGTGTCTTTTGGATAAATAAGCACGTATGAGCTGGTCTAGATAATCATTAAACTGAATGTTTTTCCATCCATTATCCAACCCACTATATCCTAACACAGGGTCATAGGGATCCAATCCCAGCCAACACAGGGCGCAAGGCAGGAACAAATCCTGGGCAGGGCGCCAGCCCACCACAGGGCACACACACACACACTAGGGACAATTTAGGATCGCCAATGCACCTAATCTACATGTCTTTGGACTGTGGGAGGAAACCCACGCAGACACGGGGAGAACATGCAAACTCCATGCAGGTAGGACCTGGGAAGTGAACCCAGGACTCCTTACTGTGAGGCAGCAGCGCTACTACTGCGCCATCGTGCCGCCCCAGAATGTTTTTTTTTTTTTAATTTTTGCTATTCTGCTTTCTAACTAGTCTCTTGAGTCCCATTGTTGAACATTTAGATTTATTTACAGTAGTATGTAAAAGTACATCCCCTGAAAAGGTTTATCTTGTTTACATTTGTGAACAAAATAATATTTGATCATCTTTACAAAAATATTGGTGGATAAAAGTGAAGTTATTAACAAAAACATTGAAAAGTCATTTATTGCTCTTAATTTTACTGTGTGTTCCACTCTTCTTAACTCAGTTATCCAGGGCAGCTGGAGCTTATCCCAGCAATCATAAGGCATGAGCAGCACCTTGACAGGAGACACTAACCCTTCACAGGGTGAACATTTGCACACACACACACACACACACACACACAAAGGCCAGTTTTAGCCATGGCAGTTCATCTGATCTTGATATCTTAGCACATTAACTAGAAAACAGAACACTTGGAGGGAGCCCGCAGAGAGAACATGCACACTCCACATCGGGAGCACCCAGCACGTAAACCCTGGTCTCCTTATTGCAAGGCAGCATCACACTGTTTCATCGTGCTTCCCTTTTACTATTTAAATGAAAATGAAATTTTCTTGTATGGAAAGAGTTAATATGCCTCTAACTGCATACTTTGCATCAAATGTGTAAAATGAGAATCAAGTACACCCAGGTGTAAATAATTAAATAATCATTAGAGAGGATCTTTAATTCCCTCCCTTATATTAACATCATAAACCTGTGGTGTCGTTTAGCTTCAGCCATTGAGTTGTGTGGCTCTATCATGCCAGGTTCAACAGAGCTCTCTTGAGACCCACTTAGAATCAAGGGTTTTAAAGCAGATCTCTGCAATTTGTAGTCAATCACTGTCTGAAAGATCATTTTCAAATAGAGGAGTTTCAAAATACTTAACAATATGTCCGAGTCAGGTTATTCCGCCAGATTTAGCCCTGCAAGAAGTCTCTATGAACCCCTGGATAACTTAAACGATTCAGTGCATGTCTTAATAATAAAAATGCAATGAGGCACTGACAAGTTGCCTATGTCCATTAAAACTGCATTTATAAGCATAGCATACAACACTGCCATGACACTGTGCATTTATTCACACTTCACAATACCCTGAAAGTGCTAACATCCTTGCACCACACCTATTATACAATATATTATACTGTATGTGTATATATATATATAGTGAACCTGGCCCGGACACAGACAGGCGGACATGTTGTTAAAACACCACCAGACGTTTATTTTCCAACAATATTCAAATGATATGGTCACAAAGACCCCAGTTCATTGGTCACTCAGACCCCAGTCACGTGCACAATTACCCCAATCACACACAGTCCTGGCCACAATGCCTTTTCTTCGGGCCGCCTCCACAGCTCTCCTGAGCTTTGTCCTTCCGCTTCCCGACTCCAGCCTTGAATGATGGGAGACGGCCCCTTTTATAGAGTCCCCGGATGAGCCCCAGGTGTTCCCGGCATTCCTCTTCTGGCCACGCCCCAGCGTGGCGAAAGTGCCGGCTGTCCTCCCGGCAGCTCTCCGGGCGCCGTCCTAATTCTTCCCCCCAGCACTTCCTGGTGTGGCGGAAGTGCTGGGGTAACAGGTCCACAAGGCATTGGGGCGCCTCCTGGCGGTGACCACGGGCCCCTACAGGGTGGAGCTTCCATGCCCTGTACCCGTGGCCCCCAAAACAACCAGGAAGGCGACCCCCACGTGATCCAGGGTGGGCACAGACCCACATCCGGTCCCTCATGACGTCCCGGCCGGGTCATGGCCCCTGGCATCCCTGACAATATATATATATATATATAAATATTCTATGTATGCAATTAGAGCACAGTCTAGTAACTTGACTGTCACTATGTTTCATGTTTTGTCTGTCACAACCTCAATTGTACTTCTAAGAGTAGTTTTACTGCACCATACTTTTTACTTTTACTTGAGTACATTTGTGAAGAAGAAACACTACTTTTACTCCGCTACATTGGGCAACACTTGAATCGTTACTTTTTTTCCCCATTAGATAAAGTCTGACAGGCAATTTTCAATCTGCTCTGTGTAGCGTATGCTGTCAAGCTGCGCACACGCCTTCCATTGCGTCTTCAGCTCTGACGCAAGGTTTTGAATGTTCCCCAAATCAAGGTGCTGCAGCTTTGAGGACAGATGTTGCATTTTTCATTTGAAAGCATTAACTGAGCTAGTCATATTGACCATGGTTTTCTCTTTTCCTTACAGCTGTAAATTAAGCTCATTCAACATGTTGGTCAGATTAGAAAAAAAGTCTAGCGGCCATTGCTTGTATTCTGCATGTTTAACGACAAGGAGAAACTCCTTTTTCTTCAGCCAGGGGTCTTGAAATCTCAACAAAGACATCTTTTATCATCACTCCATCTTGGAAGGACTTCTTATGCTTAATGATCGAGTGACTGACCCAGAATGATGCTGCGGTGTGTCTGCCTTTGCTTTTGAATTCAGCCGAGTGAAAAATGACGGCTGTCTGATTAACTGCGATTTTAGTAGCTTGCGCGTTTGATCGTGCTTGCGGGATGACCAGTGTGTGTGTGTTAGAAGAAAAGAGATCTCAGACTGGCCACCCTGTATGTCAATCAAATGGCAAATGCCATAGGGAGGATATATGATAGACTAACATTTAAAAACTTTTTTTTTTCTACCTGCACTCCCTTTCCGATCTACCGGTCGATCGCGATCGACGCATTGGGTACCCCTGCCTTAGATGTATGTGCTTTGTTTTGGATACTCAATGGACAGTACTTCAGTCAGCATTTATTTCCTCTATTATGCAGTCTCAAGGTCCTGAGACTCGGAGTGTAAGATTACGGCTTAACTCAAATGGATTGTAATTGTCAAAAATGAAGTTCCTAATTAGTGCTATTTTTTTGCCATTCAGCATAGCCATGGCTTCAACTGCAATCTAACCTAAGAATTTGTTTAAGTACAGTTTGCCTTCATGATGTTAACGTTTCTTCTTGATATTTTAAGAATACACCTGAAACACAGCTGTAAATGAAAGGCAGGCATAGAAGGTGATGACACTAGTAAGTGAAGCTGTAATGAATGAATACAGCGATGGCTGTTTTACTTGAAAGCAGACCCTTATGGACCGGTTCAGTGCAACTTGCATTCAATTTCCTTTGTGTCCACAATTCAATATTATGACAGTTTGAGATCAAGCCTAAAATGACGTTGAAGATGAAATGAAAGTATTACAAAGCAGCATTACCTGAAAGGAAGCTCTTAAGTATATTTTCAAGGTTGGCTTGCATTCTCTTTCCCTAGTGTGCACTTTAGATATAACATTTAAAGAGTAAGTCTGAAAGACATCTGAAGACTAAATTCAAGTGTTATAGGAGAAGCGCATAATAAGTGTCATTCGAGTTTGGTTTAGCATAATCATGGCAGCATCATACAGCAATAAGTCATTAACTGTGCATTTGAGTGCAGCTTTTATTCACTTCTCCTACTGTCTACTATCCATCCATCCATCCATTATTTAACCCGCTATATCCTAACTACAGGGTCATGGAGGTCTGCTGGAGCCAATCCCAGCCAACACAGGGCGCAAAGCAAGGAACAAACCCCGGGCAGAGGGCGCCAGCCCACCACTGGGCACACACATTCACATTCACACAGCAAGCACACACTAGGGACAATTTAGAATCGCCAATGCACCTAACCTGCATGTCTTTGGGCTGTGGGAGGAAACTACTGTCTACTATCTACTCTAAATTAGGTTAGAAAGTTTGAAATATTGTTGAAAATAAAATGGAAGTATAACAGGTAAAGAGACACCATTTAGCACAGTACTGACAACATTTTCTTAATGCAAACCCTTACGAATAGCTTGCATTCTCTTTCCCTCCTGTCATGTTTCAAGCTGTGACACTTTGAGAGTAAGTCTGGAATGTGAAGTTGAAATGCATGTATTATGGTTGAAGATACTAATAAATGATGAGAGGTAAAATTTAGCCTAGCCACAGCAGATTTGTATGACAGCGAGTCCTTTAGTGTGTATTCAAGCATAGCTTAGATTTGTTTTCCCCTGGTTTCCAGGTATGAATTATTCTTGCACATGCAGAGCAAGAATAATTCATACCTGAAGACGAAGTACCATTGTTTCTCAAAACTGCATCGTCATCGTGTGAAAGCCAGCCATTATATTAGTGGTCTCAAACTCTAGTCCTGGAGGGCTGCAGCGGCTGCAGGTTTTCATTCTAAACCTTTTCTTAATTAGTGACCTGTTTTTGCTGCTAATTAACTTCTTTTGAATTAATTTCAATTGACTTGCTCTGGAAGACTCAGACCCCTAAATTGTTTCTTTTTCAATAATTAGCAGTACTAGGGTGTTGCACCGTGTTAGCCATTCTGAATGTAGAGAAGAGCAGCGAATAATTAGCAGCAAAACAATAATAAGATATAAAATGAACCAAAACATGACCAGCAAACTGTATCCATGATACAATATCTAAAAATAAAGAATGATGAAGATCTCAGAAATGCTGATCTGCTCAGATCCCCAAACATTTTAATAGTGCTCTTAGAAAAGAGAAAATCAACAATTTCGGAAATGTGTGCCATTGCATAATGAGAGCAGCAACAAGCCATGGAATTAAAGAACAAGTTTAATTAACAACAACAATTTGCTCCTAATTAAGCAACAGGCTAGAGTCCAATTGGTTGGAGTTTGAGGCCCTGATTTAGTTGGTCTTCTGTTGACTCACTCACTTCACATTTCATTTCTGTTTAAGTGAAGAAATAAAGCAATTCAGAGGAACAATGAAGAAGTTCAGGGGAACAAATTTTAAAAAACAAGTCAATTTAAATAAAAGTTAATTAGCAGCAAAAATTGGTCACCAATTAAGAAAAAGGTTAGAATGAAAACTACAATTTGAGACCACTGCTTTATTCAAGTACATCTTCTCTGATGTCTGTTTGTAAAACATAACACTTGAAAAGTACAACTGAAACAGCAGTGAAGAATAAACCCAAATAGAATAGGTGAAAATGCTAGTAACTGAAACTGTATTGACATTTTACACAGATTTGGAAGATTTTTAGGTACTTGTCCCAATTCATGTATCCATCCATCCATTATCCAACCCACTATATCCTAATTACAAGGTCACGGGGGTCTGCTTGAGTCAATCCCAGCCAACACAGGCCGCAAGGCAGGAAACAAACCCCGGGCAGGACGCCAGCCCACCACAGGGTGTGCGCGCACACACACACACACACACACACACACATCAAGCACACACTAAGGACAATTTAGAATCGCCAGTGCACCTAACCTGCATGTCTTTGGACTGTGGGAGGAAACTGGGGTACCTGGAGGAAACCCACACAGACACGGGAATTCATTTATTATCTCTGCAATCCAGTTTTATGAGTGGGATTGAAACTCAATAGAAGTTTTGACCCAGGTACTGTATTTAGCAGGAGACCCTAATCAGCATTAGATTTTAATGCCCACACAGATTACTTGTGAATTTGATGTTCCAGGTGAATTCTTTGAAAAGCAAGAGATCCCAAATCCTATAAATTAAAAAGAAGATAAATTATCACAAAACAAATGACATTTTACACCCCTCCAGGATAAAATGAAACAGCATGCTGTCCCTTAAGTAAATACGTAATGGGACACCAAATAAAGTTGTAAATTAATGAGAATGTATACGGTTAAGTGTTATATAAGCATGCATTCAACAGTTTATAGCTAAGGGAGATGGGTAACTTGCAATATAAAGACTCTGTGAGACAAACTTCCTCTTGCTTTTTGTGGTAGTACTATAAATTGTCTTTGCATAAAGTCAAACAGCATTTTGCACTAAGTCATTCATATAAGTTTGTTTATTGTATGAAGGTTCACAAAGAAATAACATTACTCAATCCTTCCATCTCTGAGTAACAAAAAAAGACAAGAAACATCTGTTTTGAAAATTTGGTGTGTTATTTACATATCTTACTTCATACAGAGAAATCAAATAATAAAATTAAAGAAGGCATATTTACATAAAATTCTTCACGGAGAAGGAAAATATAGTAATTAAAAATAATAAAAGTTAACAACCGAACAGATCAGCCAAAAGCAATGTGTGTAATAATTAAATAACATAATATAAGGATGCTGTCAATGCAGTGATATGAAAAATGCACTTACAGATAGCAAAGAGCTGTAAGCAAAATAGCAAAGAATGAAAATGTTTAGAAAAGCAAAATAGAGAAAAAGTAAACATTATTGGCCTAAATTCAAACTTTTCTTAGTTATATACTTGCTGAGCTCTTAAACATAATGTAGATTAGGATTTTCAGTTTTCTATCACATTGCAAGAAAGTGTATGTTGGGTTAACAGTCAATCAGTCATTTTCCAACCCGCTATATCTCAACACAGGGTCATGGGGGTCTGCTGGAGTCAATTCCAGCCAGCACAGGGTGCAAGGCAGGAACAAATCCCAGGCAGGGTGCCAACCCACCACAGGGCACACGCACACACACACACCAAGGACAATTTAGGATCACCAATGCACCTAACCTGCATGTCTTTGGACTGTGGGAGGAAACCCACGCAGACATGGGGAGAACATGCAGACTCCACACAGGAAGCAAACCCAGGGCTCCTTACTGCGAGGCAGCAGCACTACCACTGCGCCACCATGCTGCACAATTGTCAGTGCTGCCAATAAAAGTGATCAGGGCATTAAGAAAGGTGAAGGAGCCACAGGCACGGACTTTTTAAATATCTTTTAAGAACTTTTCCAGGGCTGTCTAATCCTGGCCTGCATAAGGATTAAACAGTGTAATAGGCAAAGCATATGTAGATACACTCATACAAAAATGTGTAATGTACTTAAAAATATACATTTCATCATTTAAGTCTATTAATATTTTAAATATTGTTTTAACAGAGCACATTTTGAAATGTTTCACAAAGCATAGATTCTGGAAAACTGTCAGTCAGGTTTAGGTGATGAGAGGACAATGCATGTATGAGGGCACTGTTCAGTTATCAGTTATGTTAGTAATAATAATAATAATGCATTTTATTTATATAAATGTATTATTGTTATTATTATTATTAGTAATGTAACTGAAAACTGAACAGTTGAATGTAAAATCCAGATTCACCAATGTAATAATGTTACCACAGAGTTTGACATCTTGATATTAATTTTATTGAGCACTGAATTGAGTCATAATGTTATCAAAAATCTTAACTTAATGGATTTTTGCATAACTATATGCTTTCCATTTTTATGGGACTTTGACTTGATATGCTTAGTGTGATTAGGAGTTATTGTAGAGGGCAAAGTAGTTACAATATGGTTTGGCTTTTGTAACTGCAGAAATCTTGATTATGGGGCAGACATAAAAATACCAGGTTTTTAGTGCAGTCATAACAGATAGAAAATACATTTTGGGGTAATGGGATAGGTTTTGGTATCAAGGTGGTGGTCTGTTTATTTTTAAAGAAAAAACATGTTTTGGTCTGCAGAGATGGTTTGTAGATGATGTCTCAGATGCACTGAAAAGTGATCACATCCCTAGGAGACAAGAAGAGGGAGTTGAGCAAGATAGGAAGGAAGACGAATGGTTCACAAGGTGAATGGCACTTTCGCGGAAAAAAGTGAAGGCAGGTGGGGCTTTCAAGTGGGTGGTTTTTTTTTTCTTCTTTTTCTTGAACTATGTACTGAATGATTAAGAGTTATGTGTTTTGACATAAATATTGTATTCATGATACTATTTGAAATTTTCAAGGCCTGAGTAGTTTGAACGCCCACAGCGGGCAAACTGATCTTTTGGTTAAGTGACATGTTGGCACGGAAGTTGGTTACTGCTTCATAAAGGAAACTGGCTTCAAATTCCTGACCAAGCACTGTGTCTGTGGAGTTAGCATATTCTCCCAGACCCTTTACAGCGGAATTTACTATAATAAGGTAACATATTAAACATACTACCCTTATTTTATTACATCCTTATATTTAGATAATTGCTCTTAAACAGTAATATACAATGAATCATTGTAATTTTATGCAATAACTTTTTAAATAGGCTTAACTTGAACCACTTAGTATGAAAAGTTAAAATCTTTCAACTTTCACTTTTTATTTGGAGTTTGCATGTTCTCACAGTGTACACAAAATCTTTCTATAGATATTACATTTCTTCAAGTGTGCAAAATATAAAAATAATTTCTGGTTCAAATGGAAGGTTCTGTTCAGGCCTTGATGTTTGATTCTGATTTTAATGCATTTTGTACTCGCGTTACTTCTTTAAACCTACATTATAACGGGTAATTATGCAGAAATTTAAATTGTTTAATTGTCATGTATATCTGTCTGATACAGTATCTATCTATCTATCTATCTATCTATCTATCTATCTATCTATCTATCTATCTATCTATCTATCTATCTATCTATCTATCTATCTATTTAAATGATAATGCACTGCCAATCCTGCTATCTATGACCATCTACAGAATGCTAGGTCAATATAGAAACAAGCATAGGCAGCAATTCTTACAAATGTTGTCTTGCTGTGTTCAGATGTACTTGTTGCATGAATTTTTTTTCTTGCCAAACTTCTATAATAATACATTAGTGAAGTCAGTGTTACCAAGTGTGTGTAATGATTCTGTTCAAGATAAAGATCTTTGGATCTCAGTTGCTGAATAGTGTTAAATCCAGTACTTTTTTTTTCTGATGTAAACGCTATAATCATGCATTCAGACAGAACACACTGCGCCAGGATGATTAGCATTACAATAAGAACACATGCTCTGATATTTATAGCTTTGTATTGAATAGACCTTCGCTGTCTGAAAAAAGATTTATTACAATACGGAATTAGGATATAAAAGGGTACAATTGCCAACCCACGGCTAAATATAAAAAACCTAAAAGCATACACATACATCAGTCAGAATGTTGATCATTATTTTATGGATTTGTGTGACATAGTTTCATAGGTCCAGGAGACCAGGTTCATATCATGGCCTGGTTACTGGCTATTTTGAGGTTGTTCTTTCTATATCTCCATGATTTTTCTCTTGGCACTTTAGTTTCCTCTTCTATCACAGAGATATGCAGATTAGGTTACCTGCCCCTTAATGAGTCTTGGTATGTATGGGTATATACATGATTGTGCCCAACAATGGACTTGGATTGTGCCAGATAGCCTCAAGACCAAAAAATGTACTAAACATATCCAGAAGATAGGTTAATTAAATTTTCCATTGAATGATGTCATGCTCTGAAACAACTAAGCTAAGATGAGTGAACATTTATAAAAGAGACGTATCATACAAAAAAGCTAGCAGGAGCTCAGAATGCAGTGTGAATATATTGGCAGCGAGCATCAAGTGTGCCCGTTGAACTTTTTTTTTCAACTAATTTAGTTAGGTATGACATGTTACATAGGACAATCTCAAGTCTCACTAACGTTTTAGTGTTAAATTTATATTATAAGGTTGAAATAATTTCACTTTGGTTGCTTTGACGCACATCAGTGATTAAAGAACACGTGCTACAATTTTACTTACTTCTGTAGCTTTGTATAAATGTGAACATGTAATGGATACCAAGACGAAGAACTGTAAAAGCGTACAGACATACTTTTCTAGTTTAGATCCTTTTCTTTCAAGCATATTATTTATTATAATGAATCTGCTGCAGAACTTATGGGTTGCTACCAGAACACCTATGGAGCACTCCACCTGGCACCCCTTTAATGCCTAAGGCTTTTTACACTTCTATTTGTGTCACTTGCACATTATTTCAGCACATTGTACCTCCTATTCTTTCTAATGTGACACCAATCAATAAATCAACCCAGCTTTTAAATCTGCTATAACATTACACAGCGCGATTCCAAGGAAAACTAACGGCACTGTATCTGTAGCTGATTTCCCCAATTTGCACATGAACTTGATGTTAACACTTTGTTCAAACTGCAACATTACGCCAAATACTGTAACTATGCACACATCTAACTAAAATGGTAATTAAAACAATACTACATGCCATAACCAATCCAGACCTGTTGTGACTGGTCTACAGACTTGCTACGCTCCCCCCACAAAAATGTATGCCTAATCTGATCTCTCACTCTATCGCTATGTTACAATTGCAGGACATTTTTTAATGCCCCTTGTACAGACAACCCACATAAACAGTGAGTGAAGCAGAATTCATTTTTCTGCAGACTTTGAAGCTGTAAAACAGTAGAGCTAACCACTGCTCAGCTGTGCTGCCCTGGTGGTACATCATTCCTTACCAAGGAAACTGAGCACACTGCATCATGTAGAGTTTAAGAGCACTGACCAGGGCATTCCGTGTAACGTGAACATTTAAAAGTACTACTTTTAGTTTAAGGTGGACTTTTGACAGTCTCTGCTTATCTTGGGGTCTTAATAGGGCTACTGTATGAAAGATTGAAATATTCAGTGTCAGTTACAGGTGAAAGTTCATGGGGACTTGCCGACTGCCACTTAGCAGGACAGTTAATGCACCTTGATCCCAGAGCAGTCTTCACCTAAGTCTGTTGATCCTCAGTATGTATTTGTCTTCCTTCTCATTCCCTCTGTATTCATTCATTTTAATCATATAATAATAATAAAAGAAAATTTGATCACAGAAAAAACATGATTTCCTTACCACCCACTACAGTGCCTCAGAGTCTTGGGTTCAAATGGCAGCTTTGGCACTGCCTACATAGAGTCTTCATGTTCACCCATGTCTGCAAGGGCTTTTGTCCAATTACTCTGGTTTTCTTCACAACATTGTAAAGATGGACAAGATGGCATGGTAAGATGTGTGAGAAAAACTTGTCCTGTGATGGACAGGTTTGAGAGACGCATGGATGAATGCAAGCTATTAAAGACAGAGCAGTTTATGTCTAGCTATACTGAATAACAGAATAAGACTGTGTAGTTATTGACATTTTAAGCAATTAAATGTTACAGCATACAGTCCAGCCATCCATCATTTCATTTTCAAATTAGCTTATCCAATGAAGAATTATCACAACAGCATTGGGTACCAGAGAGAAATCAACGCAAGATGGAGCACAGACTTACAGTATGTAGTACTCTTGCACATATAAAAATACATCCTTATAGCCCACTGTTGCTCTTGAAACATACAAGTGAGCGTGTAAAATGGAAACATAGATAAATATATCAAATTATCCATCCATCAACCATTTTCTGAATTCATGTATTGCATTACACAGCCAAATTTTATGGAGTCCTGCTTCGTTTTTCATATTCAGGATCAGCATTCTGTACATGTTGCTCATCACAGCTGCACAAGGACGTATTGTACAGCACAAGCTGTATACAGTATACGTGTTTAATGAATAACAAGCTTATTTGTTTTGCAGGCTGACAGAGCATTCATTAATAGTCAGCACAACCGTTCCAAGAAAGAGTGTGAATACAAAAAATAAACACAGTAGATAAGAAAATTGAAATAAAAAAGTAAAACTGCTGCAAACAAGAACAGAAAACAAAATGAATAATATATACATATAATGTTGATGCATTCACCCATTTATTCATTCATTTATTGTTAAACCCATTTAATCCAATTTAGGTCATGTGTGCCCACAAAATATACCAGCAGCCATGAGAGCAAATCAGGAAACTACCCTGTACTGTACATGATGAGCAGGCATTTTACTAACACCTCTGCACTGGCGCTGACCTAAAAAGCCCAATGTTTCAAGCTAAAATCCCACAACAGCCTTTAAATTACACTTCATTTGCCTTCCCATTGATTATGTTCAATTTTAGTTCTGTTTTGAACTTCCACACTTGTAAAGAGCATAGAGAACGTGGACACAATTAAACAAAACATAATGTATTCTTCAAACCTGCTTTGTGTAATTTTGTATGAAGGAGGGTTAAGGAGGCCCTGATCAAAAAAAGCCATAATACTGCTCAGCCATGCACATCCATCTGTCTGTATGAACCAAAGTGATAATGCATACATCTTTATTTTCTTACTTTTTTCTCTTTGTTTATTCCATATGAGAGTTATGGTGAACAAGAGCATATCATGGCAGCATTGGGTACCAGATAATCACAATTCTAGATTTTAGCAAATGTTTAAATCAGTTTCCATCTGCTGGTGCAGTTCTTTTAATCATTTTGTGTGGTTACATTCATATAATGTAATGAAATAGTGCCAGCTTAAAGAAATAATGATTCTTCTCAATCAGAATCATGTATACCACATACCTGGAAGCTAATAAGTGTATGTGGGGTTTGTACCTCCAGCTCCAAGATTCTGGGTTTCAGCAACCTGCTTAGCTGATCTGTGTGGACTTGCCACATTCTCCCCAGTTTACTGAATGTGAACTAAATCAAGAAGAATGTCAACCTGATTCATAGACCAGAGTCATAGAGTGGCCAGTTGTGTTGAAAGCTGCACTTAAACCTAACAGTATTATAATTGTATATTTGAAGTCACTGCCTTCCCCAGTATCTGAGATTAGGTTTCTGTAAGGGATTGCAAGCAAACCTTTGTCTTCTCTATTTTTGCTATAGCAACTTTGAACTATACTTTTGCTTGTAGTGATTTGGGCCATAATGATTGGTCATTTGATCACCTTTTATGAACTTGGCACTTTTTCTGGGCACATCTTTTCTCCTGGTCTTTTTTAATAAAACTTATTCACTGTCTCTTTCAAGTCAGTACACTATGTGAGGAACCATTTTATAATGGGCCTTATTGTTTTTTTTTAGTTTTTTTTTTATTCAAACAGCTTTCCTTTTTGGGAGTAGAAGGCGGTTTATGACTTAATGTATTTTAACTGTGTCTCTATTACATATTACATCAGTCACATTGTGTATTGTACTGTATTTTAAATATTGAAATTTGCGATACTGTATATAATATTTTTGGTATTCCCCTCCAGTTCATAAATGTGTAAATGGTTTGGCATGCCCAACCAGGAGCAAGCAATTTATAGTTGACCATGGGAAAAGTACGGACTTTATATATTAATGCCTGTTACCCTGAATGACTGTCTTTGAGCTTTATTTATAATCATAGCTAGGGTTTTCTAAAGTGTCAAAATATCGATAGGTATTGATTTTAACATTTTAAGGTTCTCCCTTCTAACATTATTTCAATACTCATTTTACATTAGAAATGTACTTCTAGTTGCCATGGTTGGAGTTGCAGTCCTGTTTCCATCCAAGTGTTAATAAGATGGCAGTTTCAGCAGCGACAGAGCCTTCACGAGCACACTTAACTGACAGACATGGTAGCTGGATATTATTTCTGTGGGATGCTCTGATCAGGTTTTTTGAGGCCTATACCGATCACCGATTTCATGTTATTTGATCAACCAATTCCTATACCACCTCTGATATATATATTTTTTGTTTTCTTTATCACTTTAAAACATTTTTTACACTAATCTCCTGCATAACCAAACACATAGAAGCTTTATATCATCTATTAAAATGTATTTTTATAATTAAACTGTACATCACAGGTGTTAATTTTTTACTAAAACAAATAAAATTTCCTTAAAATACATACTTTATCTAATAAAATAAGTATAAACATATTTATCCATAATACATACGGCATAAGAGAAAATAAAATAGTACTCATAATTACAAGCTGTCATATTGTTTACTTTTTTCTGTAATGTACCTATCTGAGTCGAAGGTTAATTAAAAAAAATATAGTTTTCACCATTTCTCTAATATATATATGTATAACGTAGAAGTCGTTTCGTGTTGAGATTCGTTTAATTGCCTGGTTTTGGCAGCCAAGCGGTTTTTTTCCAACCTAGAAGACCTCTCTTGAGATCCGTTTAATGGCCTCGTTGATTGCAAGGTAGTTTCAATACCCATTTCTTGCACGGAGTCTCCTCCCCTTTTATGAGTGACTGTGTAAGTACCGCGTGTACTAAACAGTAAATTAGTAAAGGAGAAAGGACTTAACACTAAGGAAAAAGAACGGCAAGTCCGCGTCAGCCGCGGAGCTCAGCTCAGAGCGAAAAGAAGTAAATGAAATTGATCACGTGATTCCCCCACCCGCCTTAACTCTCAATTCCTCCACAAACACACAAACACAGTCTCTCGGATCCCAACTCTCCTTTATATATATAGATATATATATATGTATACACAATCAATTAATTGATATTGGCAATTAAACACTGCCTAAATGTAAATATACATGCACTTATACGTTTTACTCATTTTAAATCATTAATTGCACTACACCTTTTTGTTGTTGAAATATACATTTACTATATATTATTTATATAGGTCTGTTTTTACTCTTCAGTGAATCAAGTAGGCATTCATAATTCTTGAGTAGTAGTTATAAAATATGGATTACTATTTTAATTATGTAGTACTTGTTTTTTTACCAAAACTTAGGCTGTATGACACACAGAAACAAAAAATAAATACAGTACAAATCTTAAAAAATGCCTTGTGTTTACTAAGCAGCAATTTCAAATACGTCTTTATTTTTCATTTTTCCAGTAAAGAATGTAAGCTGCTGATTTTTAAATAAGGTCACTGTGCAAAGTAAAGCTGTGTCTGTTTTAATTAAAAGGTTAAAATAAAAAGGTCTGAATTCCTTAAAATAGCTTTTCTTGTCGTTTGTCTAGTTGAACAGGATGACTTCTCTGATATTTTTTTTTCAGTTTATTACTCCACTTTCTGTAACACAAAGGCTAATATGCCAATCGCCTCTCATTTACTTAATAAACAAGCTTCTACTCCCTGCTCTTTGTTTACACTGCAGGAAGTTTTCTGCAAAAGAAAAAGGAAAAAAAAAAGATGTGCGCTGGCTCAACTACCGTAATACCTTGCATAAAGGATCACTGCATCTAAATTACTGTAAAGCTTAGAAAGGCAGGGGCTGAAAATATAAGTTTTGTGATCTGCCTTTAAATTTTAATGCATACTGAACTGAAATTTATTTAAAATACATTTTTTATTAAGTTACATTATATACTATGTTGGATATCAAAAATTAATTTCAGTTTTTAGTATCGAATCAAAATTTGAAATTTTGGTACTGTGACTACCCTAATCATAGCAAATGCAAGTCACACTGGATATTGTAGTCACTTAAAATCATTGATCCTGTAGGATCTGCACATTGGCTTGCTGTCTCATGTTGATAGTAAACAAAGACTCAGACGTCATGTTCCAGCCTGAACACCCCTAATTGTTTTGCTGGTACTGCAGCTCGTGCATGTGTCGCATTAATTTCTGACGACGTACAAAGAAGATTTGTCAAATGAATGCGTGAAGTATAAACTGGCCCCCGTAAAGGCTGAAGCATCAGTGACCTGATTGTAGCCTACATCCATATGTTAACAATAATCACTGAAGCAAACATTTGGATGCACTGTTGACAACAATGCAAAATGTGCGGTACAGGGAAGAGGCCCTGACAGAGAAGTAAATATTTTTAACATTTTTGTAGTGTGGTGTGAAGGGAAAAACACGTGACAAACGAACCATTTCAATGAGGTAGTGGTCAAATTAACAAAAATAAATAATGCTCTCAAATGCAGTACTTTCGTTTTACATGTGGAAAAATTTTGGTTCACCATATTAGATCCACTATCTTGAGTTTCAGAAAAACAATTTCAGATTTGTCATCTGCAAACCAGAAAACTCCCAGGTACCAAATTTGGTAGAAATTGGTTAATAAAGAAAGATTATGTATATTTTTATATGTCAAGGGGATGAAATCAAATGGATGGGGTGGGGTGCCCAGGTTTCTTGGTAGCCGATTTGTCCATGCGGTCTTACAGAGTAACTGTCCAGAATCTGGTGTAAAAAGGTCATAGTGTTTAGGACTGAATGGCAAGCATACAGACGTACAGACATTCTATTTTATACCTTTATATACTGCCTTTCCATTGCAAACGTTCTCCAAAGTCCTTTACAAGCACAGAACCACAGAACTTCCAAAAAACTAAAACCCACTTAATCCAACACAGGAATACAGTGGAAATACACCTTTATCCAGTAACATCAGGTACAATTCCACTCTATTCTAAAGACCAGTTCAGAATTGCCATTTAACGTAACACACAAATCTTTGGGGATATGAGATGAAAACCAAAGAATACACATAAAAATATATACATAGTGTGCATACTACATACAGAAACTTTGGTATTTTTAATACTGTAAGAACGATGCTCAACAAAGGCAGTCATTATATAAATTAACCATTACAGTTACATTTTCAGTACCAACCTATGACTGTGACCATAAGCGAGTCATTTCACCTTCTTTAGTATCGTCACTGTTAACTCTGAGAGTGGCTCAGAATTATTTGTAAATCTGGTTAAGCCTATGTCAGACTCGGGTTCACATTTAATGATCTACTTTACAGTGTTAACCCCAAATAACTCTAATACAGTATCCTGCTGCCATGCAATGGATGCATGACAAAATGCCATGACTATTTCTGTGCATTCTGACACTACAATAACTCATCGATACTCTTGAGTGTGGCGGAGCCCTCGACCAAAAATACAACGGCAAACAATAAGCCATAAATCCAGTTTTAGAACAAACTGAAACTGAACCATTGCACAAATTAAGCAATATATTGATGGTCATGTGAGTTGGTCACTTAGATGTTGGCAAGGACAGTGAAACTGACACCTGTTTGGTAGATTCTGACGTGCCACGTTTCAGTGATATTCTTGTTCAGTGATGGCTTTACATCACTGCTGACAATCCCTGCACTTCCTCGTTGCTCATTTACAGGTAGCCCCAGTTTAAAGATGTATATAGTCCAGTCAATCATGATTAACAGATGATTAGTTGAAACTAACCGCTATGCTGTGCAGTTTTGGAAAAGTCACATTAAACCATTTGCTTGTCGCAGTCGCTGGCAACTTGATTCTGCTGACGACATGTGGGTGTTTTCAGTCTCCTGATACAGAAGGGCATAGGGGGTGAACCAATCCAGATGTTTAACTGATCCACAAACTGGTTGCTGAAGACACTCGTTTTCAGCGAAGTAATGAATTAGCAAGTGTCATTTTTCACTCATTATGCAATGCCTGTATTTCAGTATAAACAATGACCATGATGAAACCAATCACCTAGCACCCAGCCTTTATAAACTCTGCGTGTATCATGAATATTGCAAAAAACCCTTTTGACATCCTCTCAAACAGCATCTATGTGAATCTGTGACGGTTTCAAAGCAAACAGTATCAAACAAGTGATGTGTTCTAAATCTGATTCAGTACAGCATTGGACACTAGACATATGTTTCTTGGCATTTTTTGTATTTACATATTTCTGTTACATATAATAACATTTTTGTTGTTGGAAGTTTTTTTTTTTTTTTTCCAATTTTTGGCCAGGGTTAAAATAATGCTAAGGATGTTACATTAGTAACTGTGAAACGTCTTAGGGCGGTTTTCAGTATTTAAAGGTACTGTATAAAGTAAACGTGTAAATTTAAATCTTGGACTCATTTGGTCATTCAGATCAAGTCAATTAATCAGTCTGTGGTTAATAAAAGTGTAGGCCAATGATTCATAGCTGTGTACTTGTAGAGCCTCTAGAGATGGTTATCAATACAGGAAAGTGCGATATGAATTAAAAATTTAAAGTTCCTACCCATCACTCACTCTCACTTTGTGACTTCAGGGTAAGTCACTTGACTCTTCTGGCCCCCAATTGTAAAACTTACTTGTTTGCAGTTTGTGCTATTCACTGTACATGTGCAGCACTTAGTAATGGCATTCAGTAGAAAAGAATGCTACATGGAATAAAGGATTCAAGTTCATTGCCAATCTTTATAAAAAAAGCATTCCAGATAGTTCTACAATAGCTGTTTATTGGTAGAAAAAAAAATCCCTTGGGCTATTGTTCGCTATTGAATGTTGCTATATACAGTAAAATAAGAATCACATATTCAATTCCAGTTTTTGACTAACTGCGTCGCGACCTTAAGCAAGTCATTTCATTTGTCTGGACTCCAGTTATGAAAAGAAAAAAAATGTTGCTTTAGCTCCGCACCTGTAACACACTTATGAGAGGTATTCAGTGTAAAAAGGTGCAATATAGAATAAAGTTGAATGCCGACTTCCATGTCATTTACTCACCTAGCATCCAGAAACGTACATCATACATCTAATCTATTGTGCTATACTGCAGCTCTTTACTTGTGAAGCACTTAGAAAAGGTGTTTAGTGTAGAAAGTTGTTACACACAATAAAGAATACAGGTTCAATGTTCACATCTCTCTCAGGAAGCTTTAGCAATTGTTTTTTAATTGGAATGTTTTTGTGTCAGTTTATATTCTCTGGAGAGCACCAGGAGACAGGAATATCGAGCAGCCTTGTACTTTATGGTCTGTCTCAGGCACTTGGATACAGTGCCGAGCATTAGCATACAATCTCTTCATTCCTAGGAAGCAGAGTGGCTCAGTCTTGCCCATTTAGCCTGTTAGCCGCCCCCCTTCCCTTTTCCCAGTCCCTCTCTGCCCCCCTCTTCCAGATCTCCCTGGCAAAGTAGAAGCTGACTTCAATCAGCCCTGCCTCGTTAAATAAAGATTGAGGCTGATTTGCTTTGTTGCTTAAGGAAAGGCAGCAGCTTGTCTGTGTGTGTCGCTCCCTGCCTCCATCAACCCCCAACCCCCAAAAAAACCACCCTGTCTCTCAGGCTCTGGGCGGTCTTGCTGGCTTTAGCACAGTGCCTCTTCACTGCTGTTTCCTCTGGAAGTCTTTAAACAATTAGCGCTGACCTCAGGCCAGCCGCTCAGAGGTTTGGGAGTGTTAGTGAAGGCTGCCAGCACTCTCAGTGTTCACTCTCTCACTTTCTCTCTGGCCTTTTAAATTTATTTTTTTTCTTTCATTCTTGCCAAGCCTGTTTTACATAACCCCAAGTTAATGTATGGGTATCTTATAGTTTGCCAGGGCAAGTGTTGAAAATTATAGACCTATTTAACTTTAAGTTAGGGATCACCTTCAGATCTGTCCATCCATTGTCAAAACTCCTTTTTCAGTTCCAGGTCACAAAGGGTCACAACACCAGCACAAATCAAAGTTCAGATGCCAGGTGATAGCAGGGCATACATACTCTCAAGCCAGTTGGGCCATTGTAATGTTGCCAGTCAACCCGAGAGCATATTTTTTTGCTTTGGGATAAAGCTAGAGATCCCTGCAAGGAAGTCCACCTGATCACTTGCTAAATATTTAAACTCTGCAAAGAAGGTTTCATGATCCTCTGACCAAACATTAGGAAGTAGTTGTGCTACTTACTGTGTCATTCTGCTGCATAACTCATTAAATTTTCAGGGGCTCATGGAACGATCATTTTCAATTCTTGGTTGAAAATCCTTTGCAGTCAATAATGTGAAGCGTCATCCTATCATTTTTGCAGCATTTGTCTGAGTTTCAGCTGACAGTATAGCCCAGTACACTTCAGAAGTCATCCTTCTACTTCTGCCAGCAGTCATATCATCAATAAACAGCGGTGACTGATTTCCTTTTGCAGCCATGCATGCCCAGGTCATAACAGGACCGTCACCATGTTTCACAGATGATATCATATGCTGCAGATCATGAGACGTTCCTTCTCTTCACCATGCTCTATCCATCGTTCTGGTATATATTGATCTTAATTTCATTTGTCCAAAGAAAACTGTGCCAAAACTGGTAAGGTCTACTCTGTCCTTCCTATGCTTGAGGATTACAAGTGGTTTAGGCCATGTGGCTTAGTGATTAAGGCTTTGAACTTCAAACCCTGAGGTTGTGGGTTCAAATCCTGCTACGGAAACTGTATGATCATGAGCAAGTCACTTGACCAGCCTATGCTCCACTTAGAAAACCAAAAGAAATGTAACCAATTATATCATAAATGTTGTAAGTCACCACTGATAAAGGCTTCAACCAAATAAGTAAATGTAAGGTCTGTTTGCCTGCTGTAAATTAGCCCAGTCAGTGTAGCTGTACATGTGTGAATGAGTATGGCCATGTGATGCTCTGACTCCTGATAATCCAGAATTTGAGTAGGTGAGTTCATATAATGGATGGATGGAAGGAATTTGGTCCAGCCACTGTCTGGACAGAGCTGTTATGTGCTTCTGTCATCCAAAGGAGTTTGTTTGTGAGTACTCTGGTTTCCTTCCACATCCCAAAGGTTTGCAGTTTGGTTCCTGCTTTGAAGCTAGTGTGGTGTGGATAGCCTCCAGCCCATGCAGCCTTAGCACTTACTAAAATAGATGAATAAATGAATAGAGGGTGTGTCACTTGAAAGCATGTCATGGAAGTAGCATGTCAAGTAATGTGACATGTCAGTAAGTTACTTGACACATTAGTAACTAGTGCATTAGATAACTTCATTTGTAGTTTAGATTCAATAAAGTGAGGTTTTGTATTTTAATCCATTCTTGTTTATCATGGCACTAGAGAGCAAATGTTAGTTGTTCATGCAAGTAAGAATTTCACTGTAGTCTGCACATGTGACTATGCTTCCACTATTACAACCATACCACCTTACACAGTACATTATAAAGTACACCAGAATACACTTTAAAGGAACAAGCTATAGCACAAATTTATTCAAACACATCACAAAGCAGCAAGAGATCTAAGGTGACTGGACTTTGGTTTCCATCCACATTCCAAATATGGGCAGGCTAAGTGACATTGATGACTCTTGAGTTGATCCAGAATGAAGAAGTGAGGATGCATGCATGCATGACTGTGCCCCGTGATGGACGGGCTTCCCATCCAGGGATGATTTCTGCTTTACATTCAACCATTCTTCAAATAAAAACATCTGGTTTGGGATATTGGTGAAAATATACTGTGGAATTAAATGTCGACAAAAGTTAATAAACATCACAGCGTAGGCACCATTATAGAACAGTAGGTACAAAGGTTCAAGAAACTGCAGTAAATACTGTTTCAAAACTGTCCTTAAGTTGGGTTTTAGGAAGTAGTTTAAAATAATTTCAAAATGCTAAAAGTTTGTAGAATAGTGCAGTTATACATTATACAGTTGATTTCACTTGTGATTCTTATCAGTTGCCTTCTTCTTGTGTCTACAGTGTCTTTAGTGGCTTTTTACTCTTTTCCCTTCACATCCCTAGAGATGTGCATAGTTGATTAATTGGCAGCTCTAAATGGGCTCTTTGTGAACCAGCTCTATAATGGACTGGACACCTTGAATTGGAATAAGTGAGTTTCAGAATGTTGCATTGGGTAGAAAGAGTGCCCTTTCATAATTTGGTACTTTGCGTGTAGTCTGTCCTGGGCTGGTCATTTAATGTTCTAGTAAAGCCCGTGGGGCTAAGCAGATTGTTCAAAGGTTCTATGTGTGTGACTCCAGCTCCTCCTTGTTTTGCCCCTTATTTTGTTGTGGATTTGGCTCGCTGTTTGTTTTGAGCTGTGCGTCTTCCCACTTCTTATATCCCACAGTATGATGAGAGGGGTGGTGGTGTACTCCTTGATGCAGAATTAACTGCATTTGCATGACATGCAGTAGTTTGGTTTCTCTTGACATTGCTATACTTCAAGGATATATAAATGGTAACAAATGTGCGACTTGTAATTACACTCATTCATACACTCTGTGACAGAGAAATGGTTTGCACCAAAAGCAGAAATCCAGAACTGAAGTAGGAGATCAGCAGAGGCAGGTATGCAAATGATTAGGTTTCTATGTCTTTTATACTGGCTGCTACCACAAGAGGATAGTGATCACACTCACCCTTAAATTATAGTAATGGGACAGGGTTAGAGCATTGAGACCACTCTGGCACACGTGAAACGATTGAGTGAGCTAAAAAACAGGATGCTCATCCCAAAATATTTGAATGTAGTTTGTCATAAAGATGTAGATGTTGGATGATGCTGGCAATAATTTGGCGCCTTTAGCGGACCACAGAGCAATATCTCACTCATGAGATCCCTTTCAAGGCATCCATTACAAAATCAGCAGTTTTCTAAGCATTGAGTAATCTTCAGCAGTAAGTCTCCATTTTTCCAAGAGGACTGTGACCACTGGAATAAATCTGGTATTGCACAAATAACTGTCTAATCGAAGTAGCATTCTAAACAGTTTGGTGTTTCCATATGTGTCATGTTTTAAAAGTGAATAAAAATATATCCTGTTTGAGAAAAAAAGAAAGAAACAGAAATGTTCTATGTAAATTGCAAGTGCTTTCCTTTATTTATTTTATTGGATTGCCTTGCTACTAGGGCCTAAGATACCATCAGGATGCAGAGGTGCTAGGGAGAGTCCCAAATGTGAAAATCGCGAGAACCACACACTGGCCCTTAGTCCTAAGTGTTTTATAGGCTCCATAGATGTGAACATATCAGTGTCACCAGAGTGAGAGACTTATACGATCTTGAGCGATTGCAACAGAGAATTATACATGCAGATTAGAAGATTACTTGTATGAAAATATAAACGTAAACATTCTCAAACCTGCTTAATGGGGGTGGGAGCGTGGGCAGAAGCCTTTTTCAGCACAAATAGATGGAATGCCAGTCAATTAACTGCAGGGCAAACACAATCAAATCACAGTGAGTACAGTTTAAAGAAACCAGTTAACCTAAAAAGCATGTCTTTGTGGATGTTGAAGAGAAAACCCAGTATACCCGGGGTAAGACCAACACTGGCATGGGGAGAATGTGTTTGCAAAGCCATCTTAACATATGGGCACAATTGGCACCGGCCGGGGGCCCCATGAGCATAGGGGCCCGCAATGTTTCTGATGACCTATGTATGTTTCTGTTTTGCTATGAAAACAGGGGCCCCAGTGCACTACTTTTCCTGGGGGCCTTTGATGCTGGTAAGATGGCCCTGTGTACGAGGTGTGGCAGAAAAGTAATGAGACTGGCAACACTGCAAGGGATCTGGCAACGCTGCGCTGTTGTCCTTGATAGAGCACGTGTATCAGTACCCTCCCATAGCTCAGTGCGAGTTTCAACTCCTTCCGTTAACTACGTGATTTTTGTGACTGCTATTAGCGAAGTTGTGTTTTTGGTTGTGCGTCACGCAAAATGGAACAGCGGAATTTGGAGCAACGTTGTGCCATTAAACGGCAAGTGTGACGTTTGAAAAGTTAAAACAGGCCTATGGGGAACATTCTTTATCCCGAGCTCAAGTTTTTCGCTGGCACAAATCATTTTTGGAAGGCGAAACACGTTGAAGATGAACACCGCTCAGGGAGGACTTCAACTTCAAAAACCAATGAAAACATCGAATGTGTGAACACTCTTGTGAGATCAGACCGTCGTTTTAACATTAAGAATGTTGAGTGAACAATTAAATTTGAACAGATTTACCGTTCATCAAATTTTGACTGAACATTTGCACATGCGAAAGGTCTGTGCCAAAATGGAATTTTTGACCTCAAAAGGCATTCCTGTGGTTCCCCAGCCCCCTTATTCACCTCACCTCAGTCCGTGTGACTTTTTCCTTTTTGCTAAACTGAAAAATGTCCTCAAAGGACGTCATTTCGGGACTTTAGAAAACATCCAAAAGAGTGTAACGGACATGCTGAAGACCATACTGGTTGAAGACTTCCAGCGCTGCTACCAACAGTGGGAACAGCGTCTCCATCGGTGTGTAGCTGCCCAAGGGAACTACTTTGAAGGGGATAACAATGATGTTTGAAAAAAATAAAAACTTTGGTAAATAAAAATCCGTTTTATTACTTTTCTGCCACACTCGTAAGTGTCACATAGATTTTTGACGCAGATGTAGTAACCAACTTGACTCACTTAAATGAAAATAATATACCAAATAGCACTGTCATAATCTTCTTTATTTATTTATTTGGTTTGTACAGTACTATATACTGTATACCCTGCCATTCTTTCTTATATTCTGTAAGTGCCTTGAGCATGGGAAAGGCACTATATAAATAAAATTTATTATTATTATTATTATTATTATAAGAGGGTTATCCCATCAAAATACCTAAAACTCTCACTGGAGAGTGATGACATGTTGATTAGCCCATGCAATTAAGTATTTCACTGTATTCTGCCCGTTACAATAAAGATCTGATAAACTAGTAATACACCCTACCTTTCTTAATGGTGGCTTGTAACTAAGGAATGTAATTTACCTGAGAGCCACTTGCTTTATCTGTCTGCTTGTGACTTCAGAGTCTTAGAGTGCACTTCTAATCCTTAAAGGGTTCTCCCAAAATATAACCGTTTTGAAGGAATATAAATGTCACGTTTACCGTTTCTAAAAGAAATTTATCATCTGGAAGTGGTTTGGGTTTTAGCTTTAGAAATAGATTTTTAGTCACACATTACTACAGACATGCAAGCATAAACCAAGAATAGTAGTCAGGGTAAAAACCTAAAGAACTGCCACTTGTTCTCCGATCAAATTAAACTCAATGTTGTAAACAAAGTTTGATAAACACCTAAATATTTTATGGTTTTAAAAGTGATTATTTGAATCCTTATTTTTTAATAAAAATGGTTTAGATGTCTTTTAACAAGTGGCTTGACCTTAAATTGATGGCTAAATGAGTTAATACACCATGTTGCATGTGGCTTACATGCCTTGCAGCTTTAACAGTTACAGGAACCAACAAACAATATGTCAGTCATCACACTTGATATGAACAAATAGAATGGATAAACAAATAAAAAACAGTGCAAACATGCTGCAGCTATTTCCTAAATTTTGACAATAGTGAATTGAGGTGAAGGTGAAAACATTGCATTGCTTTGCAACATAGGAAAGTGGAGAAAGGGCACGTCCAGTGGTACAGTAAACTTTGCTTTGTTTTGTCATCTTTTATTTCTCTCCATATAATCGTCCCTCTTTTGTAAATGGTATTTAATATATATACATATATATATATAAAATATATATATTTACGGTAATATTTATACTGACCAATTTTTAATAAAATGAAATTTGATGTTTGATTAGCTCATTAATTGAATATTTAAACAGAGCTTCAAATTGTAACCCTTTTTCATCTGGATAGGCCGTCACATTAACTAAGGCAGAACGAACAAAGTTTAACAGGAATCTATAAGGGGAATAGAAGAAAATGTGGTGGATGAAAGAAGTCATCACTGCAGGGTAACACAGAGGGCAGAGCCCACTGCTGAAGGGCATCTGTGTGATTCAGATACTGTAAGTAGACCAAGGTTGCCTTGGACAAAGTGACTTGTATCAAAAATAAATGGCATGATAAACACAGACAGGACTCCACATTAATAGAACTTTTGTGAGAGGTGGAATTGTTAGTTGAGCTGGTAGAAGAGTATCCAGCTTTATTGAATACCCTGAATAGCATGTGGTCATCTGGAAGGTATAACAAAGGTCAGATTTGGAAGTTATTCTGTATTATAAGTTTTAATGTTTGATACTAGATCTTCAGAAAGATATACATCCATCCAAATATCCATCCATTTTCTAAACCAGATTCGTACAAGTTTAGCATGAAGCAGCTAAAATTCAGGATTAGGGGTCCCTTTAGATGCTCACGGGATAAATGACAAACATTGGGTTGTCAGATGTGGAGAGGGCATAGGCCTTACATGTCCTATTGGGTTTGCCCAGCAAATTACAGATTGTAAAAAAGACACCAAACTGGTAAAAAGAAAGCCTCCCAAAATACCAGTGACCAATAAATGACCATCAAACTGCAGCATCCTCATTAATTTTAATGCTGCGTACATGGGCTTTTGGTAGTGCTGGGAGGTATACCGGTTCATACCGAAAACCATTTTTTATTTTTGTTATAATGCAACAGTGGTTTAAATAGCCTAAACAACGTTTGTAATGTGGTGCAGCGGGAAACTGTTTAAGGGGGGACATGTTTCACTGTACACCACTAAACGTGTGTTACTGGAGGTATTGATCGGTGAAAATAGACAAAGAACATTCCGAAACTGAAGCTGTAGCAGACAATAAAGTTGAACATGATGACACAGAAGAACTTTTGCCGAAAAAATTAGCCGTGTCTGTTGTCTGGCGATACTTTGTTTTAAAAGGTCGGATGTGAACCAAACAACTATTTACTGCAAATGCTGTCAAGTTAAAGTTGTCGGCGGAGGCGGCAACACGAGCAGTTTGCTGCACCACCTTAGCCGCAAACGTGCTTTGGAGTACTATGAATTTATGGAACTAAGATTGGCACCCTCCACGTCCTTAGGTAAAACTGAAACAGCTAGAGGACACTCGAGTCAGACGTCACTTGTAGACGCGTTTGCTAGAGGTACTGCCTACGACAAGTAAAGCAAGCGGTGGATCGAGATAACCAACGCCATTACAAGCCATATAGCTAATGTGTCAGTGGGCAGAGATTGTTAACATTAACAGAAAGTGTAGTTGGTTTAAAAAAATATTTACTATTTATTCCTTTTCTAAGACATGTTCAGTGCAATACAACTTTTGACAAGCAACTCTGGATAATTGACTAAATCTAAATGCCTGTTTGGAGGGTTGAAAATATGTTGTCAAAATTATAGTTTAAGTTGTTTACAAAATTTGTTCAATAAAAACTTCTATATTTTGACTGCAACTGTCATGCAATGTGATTCCTTCCCTTCATTAGTGCTACCCCCTTGAAAACTATCACTTTATGGGACCATGCAAACCTGTATTAATACTTGTACAATTCTCATGACAGTGGAATAGGTTATTCTTAGCCAGTCTCCTGCATTAATTGCAGTGGAAAATGTGGTTAACATCCACTCATGCATGGGAAAAAAAATATCGAATACTGTGAAACCAGGATAATTTTGAAAAATACCAGGATATAGAATTTTGTTCATACCGCCCAGCACTAGCTATCGGAGAGATGGGAAATACGAGTATCCTAGTTAGTAATTTCACATGAACTACCTAAATTCTATGAGTTGTGACATATAAACCTACTTTATGGATGAATATTTTAGACCTAATTAAATTATTAAATTGTGTTGTTAAATATGACAATAAACACGTTTTTTATGCATTTATTTATTTATTTGTTTTGTTTTAGTGAGACCACCCACAACATAATAAAATGTTGAAATAAAAACTGCTGTCACCCATCAAAGTTATATGGGTGAGCCCAGTGTTTTGATTGGTGAATTGTTAGTTAGTGCGCATGAATCTTTGGCCATTAAATGCTACATTTATAGCCAGACACTACACGTCAGATGCAGACTCCTGAGAGGATGCTGAATTCAGGACTTTTTTCAATTAAAATGGCTGCTTTGCACAGTAATTCTGGTCCGCCTTTTATTTTTTACACTTTTATCTGCCATAAATACGCACAGTCACAGTTTTGAGCGGGCACTCTGGAACACCTGAGGCTTAGAGACACATGCAAACGTCTGACCTTCAGCATCCCCTCTACTAATGATTCACTAATTCCAAAAAGAGTACTTCCTAGAGAACACCATCTCAACTTTGTTGTCAAAATGTTAATTTTGAGCTGTATTTCATTTTGTGTGTGTGGTTTTACTGAAATAAATAATCTAAGTATATCAAGAAAAAAATATTTTATGTAGCATTTAATTATTTATACACTTTTATTTTATTATCTATAGTCTTATTTCTCAATGCATTTGTTTATTTGTGTACTCATTTATTTATTTAATTTTATCTAAAATACTTCTAATCTTTTTATCTCAATAATAATAAATAAAAAATAAACAATACCCTGGTCATCCAAAAATGCCATTTTTTTGTCGTTAAAATGTATTCGGAGCAGTGCAAAACACAAGCAGTTTGCATTAATTGCATGAGAAATTAATTTCTTTGTACAGTCCAAGTACCAAATCAGCAGTGACCTCATGTTTCCAACCGGACATTTCTGTGAATGCAACAAAGTGGAAAGGTGAAAATGTCATATGTGAGATCTCCCAAACTCCCATAGCATATAAATGCAGCAGTTGTTTGAAGGCAATACAATGTGGCATTTGCTATGGAAAATTCTCAAATGAGACAAGTGGATACTTGCATTTATGAAGGGTACATTAAAAGGGCACTGCCAAAGTTGCTTGGGCCCTTAACCTTGAAGTGTAGTTCACACCAGTAGGAATATCTATGGCCACTAGGGGTAGGTAGCACCAGGAATTTCAGTCGGTACTCTTCACCTTTTGAGTTGAAAGGCAAGTTTGCACAGTAGGTACTGTAACCAGAGAGCGGAAAGAGAAGGGTAAATGACTACAAAAGAGAATATTATTATTATTATTATTTTGTAAACTTTTGAAGGTAATTATTCTCTTTGTATTGATCTTGAGTGTGTGTTTATGCAGTAACATTGGTTGTCAAATGTTGTGTCTTTGTTTTATCTATTGGATCTCTACAACAATGTCTTGTTTTTGTACTTTACTGCTGCAAACAAATTTCCCTCTGGGACAATAAATTCTACCTAAACTTAAATTCTAGTTCTGAGTGGTGGGCAAGTGTGCCTTCAAGGGCCTTGACCCCGTTGAGTTAGACCCAGTGGGGCAGCTAGAAAGCTAGCTTTACTTCATTCCACTTTGATAGATTTGTTCCTCTGACATTCATTCTATTCATTTGCTATGCATAATAAAGCCAAATTTGATAGATTTGTTCCTCTAACATTCATTCTTTTCATTTGCTATGCATAATAAAGCCAAACTTTAGTGCTCTTCGGGCCAAGTTAGTGTACATCAAGTCACCACCCTGTCACAATATGCATTAAAGAATTTCATGTTGTGACATCCAACTCTTACTTGGTATATAAATGTATTCAGCTATAACATATTTTCATGTAAACTTGCTTATCACTTTGTTTTTGCTAAGTTTCGAAAGAGTTAAAGGGACAAGGAGACTGTTCCTCGACTCTTTTTTTTTTCTTTTTTCAGTCGCAGAATTGGTTTAACTTATACAGGAAGGGTGTGAGGGGAAGCTGACTCGCTCTCGCCCATCCTGTCCTAGGATAACAACGGCGGTTTGCCACACTGTTTATGAAACATCATGGCCCACAAGTGCATCTGAAATTTCCATTGTTCTGTTTATATGTGCAGCAGGTGGTCCTGGCCCTGTACTTTGAATACAGATTACAAGCTTCTTAGCCTATTACATGTCTAAATATGTTCACTGCCAAAAGTAATGACTTACAGTATGTGTTATAATACTGTATATTGTTTGGCCTTCTCTGAAACTATCAGAAAGCAAAACAACTAATTAGCAAAGGTATGATGATATGTCTAACATATATAATATAATTAGATATAATTCCGAGGACTTCACGTATTTAATTTAATGCCCAAGGTTGGTTCCCCCCTTTTACTGTGCTGTTGGAATAGACATCAACTCCTTGAAACCTTGAACTGGATAAGAACATTTGAAAATAGATGGATGAGGTAAATAGGTATTGAGCAGAAATGAGTGAATTGTATGTTTGTATTTGGGGTGTTTGCAAAGAGCTTGGCTCCTTATGTACAGATTTGTTTTAGCTCTTTATGTTATGGAAATAAAATGTTTATTACATGTAAGTTATTTAAATGTCCACTGGAAGCTAAACAAATAAGCAGAACTTCTCACTATTTCATTTGTGCATTTTTTACTTGCTGTGCAAGGCTGTTTCTATTCGTTTTGTGCCCTAAAAGCTCAATAACAGTATTGGAGCTTCAATCTCTGTACTCATCAGAAACATGATGTTCGATAAAGCTGAAATCTTTTCATTTTTATCAAAAATGTTCAAAGAGTAACCTGAAAATGTCAGAGATGTGTGGTGATATACAACATAACATTCTCAAACCTGCTTAAACGATTTTGGGGTCATGGGGGTCCAGAGACTAAAAAACACTTTGGACAGGGTGGTAGTTCATCAAAGGGCACTCTCAACCAAGCCTCTGCACTTGAACTTATAATGTGGCCAATTTACAGCTGTCAGTTAACAACTTTGAGGGTACATCTCTACAGGTTTATCACACCTAGATTTAGGCAGTTTATTCCATTCTTTCTGGCAGATCCCCTTAAACTCTATAAGTTTGGATTGCAGGCATCCAAACTGCCCTCTTCTTCAGATCTCTTCATCGATGTACTATATAGTTTAATTCTGGGCTTTGACAGGGTCATTCAAGGACAGTCAGAGACTTTTCCTGAGGACACTTCAGTGTTGTCTTGGCTTTATGCTGATAGGTGAGCCATCTCTCCAGTCAGAACTCACATGCACATTGGAGCAGCACATTCTTTAAGAATGTCTTTATTAATTCTTCCCTCGATTCTGAGCAATCTTGCTGTTCTTGCTGTTGACAAGCACCTCCATAGTATGATGCTGTCACAGCCATTCTTCATTATAATGACTGCATTAGGCAGGTGATGAGGAAGTTGTAGTTTTCACCAGACATAGTGTCTGGAGTTCTGCACAAATAGTTTAGGTTTCGTCTCATCAGACCAGAAAATCGTTATCCTCATTTTTTCTCATGTTTTCAGAGTTTAAATTCTTTAAACTTTAAACTGCCATATGCCTTTTACTCAAGAATGGTTTCTTTCAAGCCACTCTACCATAAATGTTTGATCAATCAAATGCTGTTGAGATGGTCATCTTTATGGCTGGTTGTCTCATTTGAGCAGACAAATTCTGAAGCTCTGTTAGAGTGACCATTGGATTGTTTGCCACCTCCAAACCAAGGCCCTTCTTGCTCGATTACTTATTTTGGCCAGACAGATAACTTTAGGAGGAGTCCTTCTGGCTCTAGACTTCTTCCATTTCACAATTTTTAAGTCCACCGTGCTCCTGGGGACACTCAAAGCTTTTGAAATGAGATTACACCCTAGTCCTAATTTATGCCTCACCGCAAATTGATCGTAGATCTATCGACAGTTCATTGGACTTAATGGCTTGGTTTTTATCCTGACATGCAGTGTGAATTGTAAGACCTTGCATATGCTCTAGTAGTCAAATTCATTTTGCCACAGGTGTACTCCAGTCAAGTGCTAGACATATCTCGAGGAGAATTAAAGCAAACAGGATGCACCTGACCGTAATTTGTAGTGCCACAGCTAAAGGTCTGAATACTTATATACAGGGTAAAGGAGGAAATGAAGTTTTAGATTTTTAATAACTTTGCAAACCATTCTGAAATCGTTTGCATTTTTGAAAAGATTGCCACTGTGGTTTATTGAGTATTTAATTATGTACAAAAATGGCAAATATGCCCATTTAAAGTTTAGTTTACGTCATAGTAAAGTGTGCAGAAAGAGAGGAGGTCCGAACACTTTCTGAATCCACAGCAAGTTGCGGACATCCGACATCCGACTTACGAACAGGGCCATGGCTGCTCCTTCATCTGTCTGGGAGACGTGACGCAGGCTCCTTAGTAACTGCCGCTCTGTCATCTTCGGCCTGAGGATGCTGCAAGCGGTGGCTGGAGGCTGTAGGGGGGAGATTTTGCTGCTTGTGCGGTGTAGTGTTCCTTGCGTGGCTCCATTTGATGAATGGGGTGGTGGGGGCTGCACCCTATTCATTCTCAGTGGGCGTCTGGGTGTGTGGCAAGCAGTAATCCAGGGCCACAGCTACCACTTGTGTGCAGGACAGAGACTTGATGGGGCAGAAGGGGGACGGTTCGCTGCCCACCCACCACACCGCTACAGCTACTGCTCCTGACTGGAAGGATGTTGGCATTTAGCTGCTAGCCCACCACACAGCCTTGCAGTGTCCCTCGAACGGCTGTCCTGTTTGTTCTTGGTGGGCGGTTGGTGATGCTGCAGGCGGTGACCCGGTTGTGGCTGAACGGAGGCCATTGAGGGTGAACGGTGCTTCCATTCATTCTCAATAGCAAGCCTGCTTGTACTGTTACGCACATAGCAGGAAGTTGTCACTCGTCAGTACACCAGACGTGTTGACGATGAGTGCCTTCCTGCTGTGATAGCATGTACAGTGCTGTACAGAAGAAGAGCTCTTCTTAACCTTTTGTCTTCATTCTTCAAGAATGTCTCTGAAACACAAATCTGATGCAAGTTCTGGTGATACAGTAAAGAAGTGAAAAACCATCACCATGGAAAATAAAGTAGAAATAATAAAAAGGTCAGAGAAAGGTGAAACTCCATCATTCATTGGCAGAGCACTTGGTTACAGTCGGCCAAGAATAGCATTTATTAAAATAATGTACCAGTTCCGACTTACATACAAATTCAACTTAAGAACAAACCTACAGTCCCTATCTCATACGTAACTCGGGGACTGCCTGTATAAGCAAAGAGTTCATTAGCAAAATAACAGGTATATTCTTCAAAACAAACTCTAGAGGAGTATAAATAATGGAAGGGCAGAGATCAAAGTAATAAAATAACAGACCGCAGCAAATATTTCCATCCTCTTTCACTTTGCTACACAGGCTTTTTAGATGGTCAGTGCATTTACATTCACTTTACTAACCTGGTTATCCACAGAAACATGGTTTCAGAAATGTCACATAAGCATTTATTCTAGTTAAAGAAACTAAGTTATTAATGTCTGAGAAATCTAGTTAACAGACATAGATTTCTTGACTAATAACCTAGTTATTTAGCCATGTAAATTTTGTAGTCTGCATATGTCCTTTGCACACTGCTTACTTTTGCACAGGTTTTTTAGCAGCCACTGGTGGAAGATCAAAATCAATATTTCAGGTGATCACATTGTTCGTTCCCCTGATTGACATACTCTGACTCAGTATTTTAGAAATGATACACATATTTTGATGAGCTGAACGTAAAATGCACAAACTCGATCGCATGTTATAATAACATGCGTTATGTTGTCAAATTTCTTTTTAAAGTAATAAGTAACCTAACACAATGTTTATTTCATTGAAGTAAAAATACCTGTCGTATTATTATCCCAGTAGCACTGGTTGTTTGGCAAGAAGCAAATAGTACCTGTATGCAATGCTCAATCACACAGCCAAGCAGAATAGAGCGTGCTATGTGTATCAACAACAACATATATTTATATAGCATGTTTATATACAAATGGTGTCGCTCAAAGTGCTTTTACAAGATGAAGAAAAAATAGTTTATAATAAAAATATAAAAATAATAGATGATACTAATTAACAAAGAATAAGGTATAGTCCGATAGCCAGCATGACAGAAAAAGAAAAGTCCAGTAATAGAAATATATAAATAAAATGTCAGTTTACTTTTAATTCAGCTATTTGCTATATAGCTATGTTGAAACAGTATGATTGTTTTGTACCAGCGGCTCTTGTTCATGCCACAACTCATCGGTGGCTCAGGTCGAGTATATAAAAAGGGGATTGGTGTTATTTTCTTCACCACACATGAAGGAGTAAACGTATCTGTAAAACACAAGAAAATGATCACAGGCCTCATGCTTGTTTTCTGATTAATAGCTGACAAAGATGATGTTTAATTATTTTTTGTGCTATGTAATGACTTTGAGGTGCTTTGATAAGAAACAACTTCGGAAGCATAGGATGCATATGTAAACAGGTATTTAAGAAACCAGGTTTTTACCTTAACTGGATTAGTCACTTTATCCTGGTTTTGTGTGTGCGTGTAAATGCATAAAGTATCTACCCAAAGTATTTTCAGTAGTAGATGTGATGGTAGTAGTAGTGGCAGTAGTAGTAGTATGTATTGCTTGGTGCACTTGCCCACTCACGGAATATAGTACCACATTTTTCATCTAATCGTGAAAATCTTTCTCCTTCTATCTGTCACCTTCATTGCAGACTCTGACCACAATACCTCCCTGACAGTCTGAACCCATGATCACCTCCTTTTCTGACTCTTAGCTCAGAATGCCTGCACAGGCAGGACCTGGCTTTTGAAATCCAACCTTGAGTAACTTCAGGGACAATGCCCTGAATAATATATTGGGTCAGCGACACACTCCAAAAGTCCTAAAGCCTTCCTCCCAGATTTCTCTTGCCCCAGGTAGCCCAATTTGTCCTCACATTACTGAGCTCTTTTGCATATTTAAAGGGTATGGCAGCCTCATTGCTTTTGGCCTTGCCTGTTCCACATAACAGGACACAGTGCTACTCCAGACACCAAAAGGCACATTGTGCTGCCACCTAACGATGCAGAGGACAACCTATTGAGCTTTCTTCTCTCTCCCACAACATTCTGGTTAGTCTAGTGCACACATAAATGTTACTTCCAGCATGGTCTATACACTTCCAGGTCACATAATGACACATAGCTAGATAATCAACAATAGCCAAGTTTCCATCCAGTTTTTTGCGATGTTTTGTTATCGACAAACAGAATATACGTAAAAAAATGTGTGAAATTTGCTGTCTCCAGCCTGTTTCCATCCGACTGGGTTTTTATCGATAAAATGGTGTGCGTGATGACGTCATCCCCTCCAAAACGAACTGTCGCATAAGTTTTGTTGTATCGTGAAAAAAAATCTGCCCTTGAGCCGTTTCCATACATAATTTTGTGTATGTCGCAAATTATCTACCTTTTGTTTTCCACGTTACACCCCCTCCACTAAACAAAGAAACAAAGAAATGGAGAGATTATTCAGACAGTTTTTTGAAATTTGCCAGCTTACTGTTATTTCAGTTTCACAAATTATTGGAATTGTACATAATATCCGAGGACGACAGAAGAATGAAGCAGTTGCTTGTCTGATAGCCCTAGAGCTCGAAGAAAGTACCCCAGTGCGACGAAACCCACGGGTATGGGAGAGACGACGGAATAAGACCTTCTGGGAGGAGGTGGTGGGGAGACACTTCACAGAAAATCTCTGGCTGCAACATTTTAGAATGACACGGCCGATGTTTGAGATGTTGTGTGGATTCATCAGTCCTGGTGTTGCGCCCATCACAGGTTGTCACCGACCACCGGTTCCTACCCAAAAGCGGATTTCCATTGCCCTTTACAAGCTGGCAACCTGCGCCGAGTATAGAGTAGTTGGAGAAACTTTCGGGGTTAGTAAAACTACCGTCCATCGATGTGTATATGCTGTGTGCACCGCTATTAAAGAAAAATTAATGCGCCGTTATATCAGACTTCCGACTGTAGCGGAGGCCAATGAAATTGCATACCGTAATTCCTTGGTGCATCTTGTGCCACAGATTTATGGTGTGCTGGATGGCATGCATGTGCCTATTCTTCCCCCAACGGAAGGCTACTGCGATTACATTAATCGCAAAGGGTGACCATCTATTGTTCTCCAGGCCCTTGTTGATGACAGGTGCATGAAACGAGACATTTGCGTTGGCACTCCTGGAAGTGCCCATAATGCAGCTGTGTTTGCAGCATCGGATCTGTACACGTGAGCCTACCTTTCAACATCCCTTCTCAGTGCGATAACTACTGAATTAGTACTGTAACCTGCTTCCCTTAAGGTTTTTACTTAAAACTGAAATTTGAATTAATACAAAATAACGACGTTTAATCAAAAAAAACTAAAGTTAATATTAATGAGAAAACTTCTCATATATGCTAAAACATCTGCCATTTAATAATAAGAAAAAAAATGTTTAGATAATGAAACACACGGTTTATTAAATATTTTGACTGGCACAGTAAATTACCTTTGCGGTTTTTGTATTATTTAGACATCCTGAGAGACACCCCCAGGCTACAGTTGATGTGGAGGGAGTTCAGGTACCCCTTTTAGTAGCAGGAGACCCAGCCTATCCGCTACTGCATTGGCTCATTACGAGAAATAACGAGTCTCTTCATCAGACCATGCGAACCGCTCCGCTATTCTCGTTTTGATTGCATGTGATGAAAATATATCATGTGACACATTTATTTGCGTTAAAGCCCTTTTTTTCCTACAAAAAGTGTTTCCAATGTAGTTTTTGCGACATCTGAAGTATCGATATGGAATTTGTGTGCGGAAAAATATTATGTCGACATGTACAACATTTTATCGATAATTAGCATTTCCGTAAGCTAAAATTTTAAGCGCTAAATATTTTTTCGCAAAAATTCCTTGGATGGAAACCTGGTTTGTGAATTACTCTCCTAAGAGTTTGAGCCCTAAACACCCTCCCCATCCACCCCACAGGCCTGACACACAAGTAGCTGTCAACACACAGCAACACTACCTTGATCCTTCTAATTTAGTAAAATACATTTCCCCTGGGTTCACTTCCCGGGTCCTCCCTACATGGAGTTTGCATGTTTTCCCCCTGTCTGCGTGGGTTTCCTCTGGGTGCTCTGGTTTCCTCCCACAGTCCAAAGACATGCAGGTTAGGTGCATTGGAGATCCTAAATTGTCTCTAGTGTGTGCTTGGTGTGTGGATGTGTGTGCTCTGTGGTGGGCTGCTGCCCTGCCCGGGATTTGTTCCTGCCTTGCGCCCTGTGTTGGCTGGGATTGGCTTCAGCAGAACAGCATGACCCTGTGTTAGGATATACTGTAGCGGGTTGGAAAATGACTGACTGACTGACATTTCTGGTCCAGATCTTATTTCTCCTTTTTTGACCTGCATCTTTTTACTCTGGCACTACAGTACTTTACAATCGTAGCTTGCTGTTTCTCTTTACAAGATAAAAGAATGTTTTTTTCCAGAACAGGAAGCCATACTAAGGAAATATTGTAAACTCATAACTCAAAAAGGTATTAGTTACAGTTTGATTGAATCCCTCTTAAATATAATTATTTAGTTTGACATATGTAGGAGATTATGTATGTGTGTGTGTGTATATATATATATATTTTTATATATATATATATATATATATATATATATACACAGTATAATCCTGCAGAGGGCGCTCCCACTGCCCACAGCCGATACAGAGACAGATGCAGGACAAAAGTGCAACACACATGTTTTTATTTGTTTCTTTTACCCATGGGAAATACCTTCCCCAGTTTTCCACCTGCACAGAACAGTCACAAGCACAGTCCAGTACTAAACTCTCTAGTGGTATGTGTGTATTTCAGCACTTCCCCCTATTAAATTATACTGTATATATATTTTTTTGTATCAACAATTTACATACTGTATTATTATCTATCAGTCTGCATACAGCAGGTAACCTCATCCATATATTTTCTAAACCTGCTTATACTATACAGAACCATGGGAAAGTTGAAGCCTGTCTTAGCAAGTATCAGACACAAGTCCTGAACATTTCCTGGTCAGGGCTCCAGCCCATTGCAAGGTGAAAACACATCCCAACCCCATTATCAATTTAGCATTGCCAGTCCATCTAACCGGCATATCTTTCGAATGTCAAACGAAATCCAAGCGGACATGGGGAGAACATGCACACTCCACGCAGGAAGCACCTGGAAGTTGAACTCCAGTCTCCTTGTTGCCACCTTATGTCGCTATAACAATACTTTTATCTATATGAACATCCATATGCCCAAGAAACAATTTTCAGTGTCTGGTATAATGCTTTGAAATGTTTTTAGCATAGCAAGCTATTTATTTAAGGAAAAGATGATTGTATAGTTTTTAATTGTGGTGTGGTGGTACAATGGTGAGCACTACTGCCTCACAAATCTAAGATTTCACTCAGTCTTTGAGTAGTGGAAACATTCTCCCTGTTGTCTCCATGTTTTTTTTTTAATTTCTCTCACATTGCAAACACAGGTGATTTGTTATGTGGATGTGTAAACCCGGTAATGTGCAGGTGTCTCATTTACAGTTGGCTTCTACCCAGTGCTGTCAACAGTTTGTGAACTTGCAATAAAAAATAATTTTCACAAAGGAATGGATGAACTTATATTGAAGTTAATTAGTATTGTTAGTATTATTATATATATTTTTTTAATATTTGAGCATGTGACCAGGAATCAAGAACCTCATACTGTTAATAACCACACGTTGTCTCCACTACTTCTAATTGTGACATGAATGAGGCGTGTATGCCATATAACTCAGTTTTTATAAGGATTATTGTTTTCATCTAATGCAGAGTTGTTTCAGTATTTCTATAAATGGAGCACTGGCGAGTTTAATGATTATGCTTAGAGTGACAAAGAGAGACATGCAGGAGGGTTAAGCTTGTGAATTTTTTCTTTATGGTCCAATTCCTTTCCTACTAGACCACACTGCCTAAGTATGTCATTTTGTTAAAATACATGGGTTTTTCCCAAGATGATTGGTTACAGTGGTTAAGAATGGGTTTGAAGAAATTAATGAGCCTTGATTGGTCTTGTGGTTTTTCCTTCTCATGCTGAGCAATTCTCATGTTCTAATTAATGCTAACTGTTTAAATGCAGCCTCTTAAACAGCATAAGCCTGCTTTCATGAAGCAAACCAGATGACTAACACCCTGTGTATTTATAGGCATTGGAAATTTTCTGTCCATGTGAAGCTATTCAGTGGCGTAGATGGTTTTCATAGTGCAAATCTTTAAAGCTGCATTTGACCAACAGATTACGTGATGCTAATTGGTTTATGTGCCAGAGAAAAGATGCACAGGATTTAAGTGAATGTGTAGTAACTCATTTTAAGACTTTCAAGATAATATATATTTTCTTCAATAGTTTTTTTTTTCTTGTTTTTTTTCTTTTGATACTCTAGACACAGCTTTCATGTAAAACCAAGTTCAAGTTTATTCTGATATGACATTAACAATTCCAGAATGGAATAATCAAGCACACCTTTTCTACTATTGAATTAATTTAAATCAGTTTCTGTTTTCTGTTTCAGGAGGAACCTGTCATTCATTTGGAAGGGAGTCTAGCAAACTGGAGCCCCTGTTTCCACTTGCTTGCTCGACTTATCCAGCTTGATAGCATCCTTAGAGCATGTGACCTGGACCTCTGGGGTAAGCAGTAACCGAAGCTACATTCCAAGCTGCTTTAAGAGTGACTCTGAACATAGCTGTAAGTACTTTAAAGGGGGGAAATTGTTTTTAAGCTCTGACATTCAATTTGCAAGCTTACAAGTTTGTTTAGTTTAAATGTTGTGTTCATTGCCAAAGAGTGCATTACTGTACCCTGTTATTCTTGAAAGCGCAAATATAAATATGCATACATATGAAAGTTCATTTATCTGTCCTCGCACTTCAACTATGAAGAAACACAAAATTAAATATAGAATAACTTAAGGGTTTTGTCTGCATACTGAAAACGTAATTATCCATTGAAAGACATAAAATTATCAGACAATTTGACCTAATATGGTTTTTAATCTAATGTAATCTTTTTTAATATTTAAAGAAAGAACTTCACTAGCTTAATTCCACAGATTATTTGACTAAATCAAGAAGTATTCATTTGCTTAATGGGATTGTGCATTGAAAGAACAGGATTTTCTACCACACTTTCAGTATCATGGATATGCTTAGTGTCTAGGTAAGATATACTTGTGGCTTCTTGTGGTGCGTTGTTTTCAGTGCACATCCTAAAGTCCTACAGCTTAGATTGCTTGAAAACAGTAAATTGACAGAATGTGACAATGTATGTTAATACCCACTGAAAAGATGGCTTCCTGCCCCATTCCTGCCTTGTTTTCAATGCTTCCGGGATAGGAAATTGCCCACCATGATTCTGCAAGTTCAAAAAAAAATAGTGTGATTAGCATTAGGCACTTATGATACAACCCTGAATGTGAGTGACTCAAAGGAGCCCAAAGAAATACAATAAAAAAAGTATTCATTAAAATATCAGCACAGAGAATCTAACAGCACCAGGCGGAAACTAAATAACAAAATAATCTTCCCTGTTGGACCAAGCTAACATCTTTTTAACAATGTATGCCTGGCAAAATGCCTGATGCACTTTTCCACCCAAATACCACTAAAACACCTGACAGTTGTTTACCTAGCATGTCTGATTAGGACCTCTTCCTCCTGCCAGTTACACTCTGTCTGCCTTTCACCTAGCGATGGCACAGTTATGTGGATTTCATACTGTGCTTCCATTATATTTCATTATACTTCCATGTTTTGCTTATACAGTTGGCCATGGAGTGATTGTGCAGAGTAGATTTGTTTATTTTTTGTGAATGATGAGAAGTTAAAAGATGTGATATCAAAAGAATAGTCAGGCAGACGAGTAAAAATGTTAAATTCAACACAGTAACCGAAACTACGGAGAGAAAACAAGATTTGTGAAATCTTAACAGGCAAAGTACAAAAACTAAAAACAAAACCTAAAAAGCACAAGAAAACTGCCTAAGTAGTCTTCCTTCTTGTGCTGCCGAGTCTTTGGTTTTAAGAAACAAAGTACATACTGTACATTAGGGGGACACTTGTTGGCCTTTTAGATCCTAAAGTGATATCTTGTAAGCATACATACAAAATGCGTCATAGTAACACACAGCATTTTGAGTAACAAAGCTCCAAAATAGAGCCAGTGACACTGTATACTGTGTGTAGGGTAAAGAGTAGGTAGGGCAGAGAGCCCAAAAATGACTAAGGAAACCAAGGAGCAGGTTTGTAATACTAGAATATTTCATATGGATTTCGAAGATCTTCTTCCTTTAGCCAAAGAAGAATTTGGAGAGGTGTCGGGAGAGACAGAGCCTAGCACGTCATGCCTCCAAACAAAATGTTCTGCCTTCTGTGTGTTCTTATAACACATTATCTTAATAACATCATACAATACATGCTGTTTTGGTTATAATAGCAGTTCATCTATTCTAATAAAAGGCAAAGCCCTCACTGACTGACTCACTGATCACTAATTCTCCAACTTCCCGTGTAGGTAGAAGGCTGAAATTTGGCAGGCTTATTCCTTACAGCTTACTTACAAAAGTTAAGCAGGTTTCATTTCGAAATTCTACATGTAACAGTCATAACGGTCAACAACATCCGCCATGTTGAACTTTCTTATTTATTGCCCCATCTTCACGAAATTTGGTAGGGGGCTTCCTTGCGCTAACCGAAACCAATGTATGTACTTATTTCGGTGATATGAAGCCACTGTCAGCCGCCATATTGAACTTTCCAACAGTCTTTGTTACTTATGGGCCCATCTTCAAGAAATTTGGTACGCGGGTTCCCAACGCTAACTGAATCCTACTTACGTACATATATACGTCCATAGCCTGCAGCTCGGTCACTGTGTGAGACGGTGTTGGGTCCCCATCCTAACGCCTCCCACGTTGTTGGCTGCCTCCCTATATAAGGCATCTCTACATTCCCTTCCTTGCTTCGCCACGGGATTCACGTCCACCTGCTGATAACTGCAGCCTTTTTATTTAATCCACAGCTTCTCTGCTGTTTTATTGTTCGTTTATTACGCTTATAGTTATTGTGTAGGTATTTTAGACTTAATTTACATTGTTCAGGTACCCATTTCCTTTATCGTTCCAACCGTACCCCCATTAACATGTCTATCGAGGTGATCACCATCGATCAAAGAACTGTCATTTACAGAGTGGTTTCCATGCCCAGAGATGGCGCCTGCCTTTTCCATTCTCTGTGTTACATATTGCACGGCCATAACAGGCTCACTCTTGATATCCGGAGGAACATTATGTCTTATGTATTAAATGACTGGGACAGGTTTAAGATGTGGACTGATGATGGTACAGGAAATAATTATACTACAAAGGAGCACTAGAAGAGTGAAATGCTTAAGCCCTTCACCTATGGTTCTGCATGTGAGTTGATGGCTGCTGCTGAATTGTTCGGTTGTCGCTTTTAAGTGTACCGAAATGGCCAAATATTTTACACCTTTCGACAACCACCAATGCCTCTTAAACATCTTAGATTCACGGGTGACGATTTCAGTAGTGGACACTTTGATGTTTATGAATGTTTAAACTCTCAAAAGCTGGATGTGAAGTTATCGGTGAAACCGGTTGTATACTTACAACGCTTGACAGATGCCGAATGTCATTTCAACACAACAAGTCCTGCAAATACTGTTGTAATTGAAACAAACCATGAAACTCAAACCGGTTATGACAGCAGCAATCCAAGCTGTGAGATTTGAAACAAGATTGCTTTTCACATGGCCAACTGTATGTTGCATGCTCAAGAATAAGCTCAGCGCACAGCTTGGTCATATTACAACCGGAGAGCCAAACTGACAATGTGTATACAAACAGATCCTTAACAAATAATAATTGGTATATTTTCCCTCAGTTTAAAAAGGTTTAATTTTCTTCTTAATAAAAATCTTAAGGCAGTACTTCACCGCTGTGAAGCGCGGGTATTTTGCTAGTAAATCTATAATTGTGCTTTTGCTATTTTAAACCATTTTTGAAGATATTCTCTCAGTAGGACACCTGGGCCTGGCATTTAGGTGACAGAGGCTTTTGATCATTTTCCTAGAGATTGTTTTTAAAAGAAGTGAAAATCAAATACTATATATAAATTTTACCTTACACCATTCAGCCAAGTATCTTGTGTCATTGGTAATTGTAATTTTCATATTATGTGGTACGAGTAGTGTCTTCTTTAACTGATACATTATCCTAAATTGTAATCTTCTTCTTCTTTTTCTTCTTCTTCTTCTTCTCATCACTGGTTAGCTTATTCATGCATACTTGAACATGACTGGACAGTCATTTTTGACCATACACTAAAAGTGAAAAATGAATATTTTAAAATGGAACAATTAGTGTAACTTCATCCAGAATGGCAAAATGCAGTGATAGAAATATTAATGCATAGTGCTCAGGCCACCATGGAACAAATAATTTATCTTAATAAATGTACAAGGACATGCACTTTAGGTCATTTTGGGGATTTCCGGTAGTGGTTATAATGTGAGGGTACAAATTAGAACGTGATTTCTGTTGGATGGTTAGACATTGTGGATTGTAGGAGACATAACTGAGCCCAAACTCTTAACAACTACAATGCACACATCATTGGTGCAAATAAGGAATCTTATTTTACAGAAAATATCTTTGTGCCAGCTTTCTCATCCAATATTTCTTCCTGTTTATCTTTCTCCTCAGCTCCTCCCAGGTGAGCTTTACCCCACACCACTCCCAACTCTGACTTCCTTGGTGACACGGAGAACTCCATTTTAAATCCAACCTGGAAGTACTTTTGGGACAAATCATTGCTCCCAGGAAGCACTTCTGAGTCCGATGTAACCACCCTGAAACAGCAAATCCATCTCCCGACAGCTCTCCCTGGTGGCATCCACAAAACCCAACAGAGCAGTCTTATAGAACCATAGTTCCCATGCTGCCCTGCAGGTGTCCAGACAGGGGCTCTCCACCCAGTGTACAGGGGAACATCATGAGCATGGGTGACAATCTTCCACACTCCCCCCTTTCTTCTGGGCTCCTGACTGAATCTGGTATTTCCATTCCTTGCAGTCTGGTGCCAGTCCTAGCATACCATCTGTGCCAGTGGCCCTCCATGCCAATTTCCTGGCTGAGGCAGAGAATGCCCTTCCTCTCTTTGTCACCATCCATTATATTGGCCTCCATCCAGGTAATGAATGGTGTCCATCCTGGCCGGGGTGCCAGTCCATACAATAGATTCTTTTATTTATTTTATATATATATTACTCCCAGGTTGCAAAGTGCATTTACACAAACCCACACTCGTACTCAAATGAGGCCAATTTAGAGTCATTAGTCATCCTAGATTACATGTTTTTAGAGGATACCTGGAAAATAGTAAAAGCTGCATAGGCATGTGCAGAACATGCACACTCCATACAGACACTTCTTAAGCGCAAGATTTAACCAAGGACATTGGAAGCATTGGCACTAACCACTGTGCCATCAAACATTTTTTTTAATTACATTACATATCCAATATTTACTAAGTTAGACTCTAAACATAATATGAGAAAATTTGCAATGCTTTGAAGAAAACACCACGACTCAAACCCAAGTCTGTTGGAGCTGTGAGGCAGCATTTCTAACCTGATGTTCCACCATGCAGCCCCTTTACCTGGGGATAAGAAGATATTTCATTATATTTTTTTATTTGATTATAATTATGTTTAGACATAATAGATCTTTCTAATTTTGTCTCATTTTCTGTAGGGAATGGACTCGTCAGTCAACCCTGCCAACTCCAACCTGGTCCTCCCTGGACCAGATTTACATCATTCTCCCCAATCCCTAGATGAGATTTCTCCAATACCTTCTTCAAATGAACTGGAATCTTCCATACATAACCGAAAAGATAGCCCAGGAAAACCACCACCACCCAAAGAAGAGGAATCACATGAGCCTGTATCTCCTCGTCCAGCTGCTGCTTTCTTTCCAGGGGACAAAGAGTCTAGTCTGCAAGATGTAGAACCAAGTCAAGCTTACTCTGAGCCTGAAGGCGTCCTTGCCCTGGGATTACGAGATGCCAGTCTCAGACCTGCTGAAGCTCTTTCTTTGGGTGTACAGGAGGCTAGTCCAGTTCCTTCAGGAATTTTAGGGCTACGTGTTCCTTGTTTCAGTCCAAGAGCACTGGAAGCAGCTCTTTCTTTGGACGGTGATCAAGACCTCAGTTTAGATGATGAATTGGATCTCCAACACTTCTATAATGGCCAAGGTGGTATTTCTGATGCTGTGGATAGTGATGGCAACCCGAGAAGCACTCGAAAGTACCCTTGCAAAGTGTGTGGAAAACGATTTCGATTTAACAGTATTTTATCCTTGCATATGCGCATTCACACTGGAGAGAAACCATTTGTTTGCCCATACTGTGGGCACCGGGCCGCCCAAAAAGGAAATTTAAAGATCCATTTGAGAACACACAGGCCTAACCAGGACAACAGTGATTCTCAGGAGGCAGGAGTAAATCAAAATGAAGAAAGTAAGATTCTTCTAGAGCTGGAGGAAAGGGCCAGTCAGCGGGGCAAGGTTTTGAAAGAGGAGCTAGAAACACCTCCTCCTGTTGCCCCAACTTTGATATTATCGCCTGCCCCACCTGTTCAGATCCCTGTGACAGGATTCCGCTGCAAATCGTGCAAAGGAAAGTTCAGGACAGCCGAAGAGTTAGCGCGTCATGTAAGAATCCTGCACAATCCCTATAAATGTACCCTTTGCTCCTTCTCTGCAGCTCTGGAAGAAGAATTAGTTGCTCACGTTGAAGGGGAGCACCTAGATGGACTGACAGTGGGACAAGCAGAGGAACAAACCACGGCACCCCTGGCAGCTGTGGTAGCACCTCCAGCTTTTCGCTGTGAAGTATGTGGTCAAGCTTTTACCCAGTCCTGGTTTTTAAAAGGGCACATGCGTAAGCACAAGGATTCATTAGACCACAAGTGCCAAGTCTGTGGACGAGGCTTTAAAGAGCCTTGGTTTTTGAAGAATCATATGAAAGTTCATCTTAACAAATTGGGACTGAAAGGAGATATAGCTACTGGGGTCAGTCATGGAGAGGTCGGTTCTAGAGTACAGACTCTTTCAGGAGAGCAGGTATATGGATCCCTCTACTCTGGTCTGTTGTTGGCAGGCGGAAGGAACAATCAAGAACGTGAGAATCTGAATAAACTCCTTGCTCATGGAACATCCATTGATGAAGCAAATAAGAACCCCCTCCTGGGTTATTTAAGTTTAGCCCAGCCGGCAGATGGTAGCAGTTGTGTAGAAAGGCTGCAGGCAGCTGCCCAGGTTGCAGAGATGGGAGGAAGAGATGGAGGAGGAGGTGGCGGAGGATCAGGAAGCCATGGGGTTTGGCAGCTAGTAGCTCGCAGCTTGGCAGCTGCTCAGCACCAACAAAAAAATAATTCTGTTACAGGTAAGACAACAAATGTGCAAGCATACGTTGGGGGAGTACTTGCTAGGCTCAATCTTTCAGAAAGTGTCAATATTTTTTGTCGCTTTTCCATGCACTCCATATCAGCATTTCAAATTCAATAGTTTATTCTTGGAGGTCTCAGAGAAAAATGGAATTAAGGATGATTGCAGTTTAGGTCTATGGCAGTAAAGTTTATTCTTGTTTTCTTGTATTAACCATTCTACTAACACACAAGGGTCGTATTCCAAAAGTCAAAAGGGTACATGTAAATGTAACTAGAATCTATGATTCATCTTAAATGGAAAACTACGTGTTTAATTAACTTGCACGTAGCTACTGCACACTGATGAGAAAATGAAGAGACAGAACAAGCAGAGGGATATAAAGGGAAGAGGTTAATGGGGTATAGAGGAGCAGTATTGTCATGTGTACAGATGAAAAGGAACAGGTGGATAGCATATGCAAGCTTGAGAGAGCAATGGAATAAGCAAAATGTTACAAAAGGGATAAATGGAATGTGCAAAAAAGAGAAACAAATGGTAAAATAAAGGAACAAGTGGAGGGAGAAAGTGAAAGAGTGAGTAAGTGAAAGAGATATGGATACAGTAAGCGAGCATACCTTGTTGAGGTTTCTTGGGGAATTCTACCAATTCCTAGGTCAGAAATTAAATATAAATCCTTAGTGCATCATGGGCCTGATATGGAATCTTTACTACTTTGATTAAATCTTGGACAGCAAGATGGCTTATTTCAGTTTAGATGAAATTGCTGATGTATGGCTAGAGCCACTGTCATGAAACAACCCCAGCAACTCATTCTTCTGACTGTTGTACTCATGATCTTTTCCCTTCTCTCACAACCAAATGCTCACAAAAGAAATTTATTGCTTTGGAACACTTGTCCTTGGTTAGGAATTTGTGTCTGGTGCCTCTCTAGTATCCTCAAGAGCCCAAAGTCACATCAAAATTAGGTGTACCTGTATTAGATTTTTTTTTCCCAAGATTGGACCTTGTGCAAGTCTAGAGATGTTTTGTTGGTAATTATAGAATAAGAGTGAGTGGGGCCTTCAATGAAGTAAATATATGGGTAGGGATGTTAAGCGTTTATGAGACATTATTTTGTTTCACTAATCAGCAACCAAACTAAAGACAAATGAAATGGAGTTGTGTTCAAAAGAGTCTGTTTAATGCAGCAGTTTTATCAAAGTTCTTATATGAAATATTGCTTTTCGCTATTAAAATATACATAAATGTGACTGTTTACTTTGTAATTTAAAATCTCACAAATGTCCTTGGGTCATATTAAAAACACCTATTCTGATCCTGATTTACATAGTACAAGGAACGTTCAAAAAGTTTCCTCACTTTTTTTTTAAATCTATTTATTAAGAATTTCAAAAACAAACTTCATCACTTTTCTACATAGTGACCTTCCTTTGTGATATAATCTTCCCAGTCACATCGCACTCTCAGACACAACCAATTACTACTTCTCCTGCCTTCACCATTTCCAATGAAAATATAAAAGTGCGGAAACATTTTGAACATCCCTTGTGTTTCTGATACATCATATTAACCAACAGCAGTATAACTGAGGTACATTATCTAAAAAATGTCCAGATTTCCACAGCTAGTATGCCATATAAAGCAAAAAATATATATATTTTCCACAATATAGGAAACTATGAATTTAATTTTCTCACTAACTGTATCGTTAATAAAAAAAAACTAACAATGTCCTTTTTTGATTTTTTTGTATTGTATTTTCTAATTCATTTTCATTATTTTTAAATGCACTTTTAACTTAGACTCTTACAACTGACCATCGATTATAAGTGGCCTGCTACTGAGTACTGCTTAGCAATCACTTACTGTATACCGCAACTACTACTACTACAGTAGCATTTTCAAATGAATGCTTTCCTAGCATCCGTGTACCACGATATGAGAGAAAACATGCATTCAAACTTAATCACTAATTCTATTATTTATGGCCAAAAAACAGAAAATGTTCATTTTAATTTATTAATTATTGAGTCATTTACGTCACTAATAAAATGCTTAAGTATTCACATTAGTAGCTGTTTACAGTCTTAACCAATTTGTTTACTGCTTGTAATATAAACCTGTGTACTTGTATAATAAACCAACTGAGCCTTCTAGTGAGCTATAGGAAAATCCCCTTAGACCAAGTAGCATCTGCTACTGTTAAGTATCTTGTGATTTTACTTTTACAGACAAAATAAACTGAATAGACTCTTGAACAGAATTTGTCATGTGTTATACTGTAATTGATCATTATTACCAAAGTGGCATATGATGCAATGGGAAAGGATTTCCTTCACATATCTGGGAGCTGTACAACATTAGAAAAATTCAGCAGGTCATTTACCCAACAAAGCTTGCCAGTTCTATCCACATAAATCCCCTCAAATAACCGTTTGACCTATTGACCTGAAATTTGGTACACATACACTATGTGATGTCTACTATTTGCTTTCGGGGTGATGATTGACCTCCAGAGTTATTCTTCTTTTTATTTTTATTTTATTTTATTGTAGAATCAAGTCTTGGCAGCGGCCATGCGGCGCATGCATATGGGCGCCGTTCTCATTTCCTACCACCTTCAGCGTCACTTCCCCTGCCTCTTCATATGTTAAATCATTCTTGAGGCAGATTTAAGATTTAAGTGCTAGCTTAAGTGAAAAATTAAAGAAAACATACTAAGTAATTGCAGCACAAACACTGACTTAATCAGTTTTAACGCGAAGAAGAGAAGAACTGGGTCGCTAGGATGTAGAAAAGAAGAGCTGCTCAGGAAGCAGCAAGTGCATTAACTTCTGAGCAAACGAATGCTAAACGTAGAGAGAAACAGTATGAAAACTATACTGTAAATGCTCAAGTCAAGTATTTTCGTGCGCCATTACTGCGTTAAGTATAAATATTATGTGGTCCTGGTAATTTGTTTGATTACTGCCTGTTTATTCTGAGAAGTATTATTCCCTTTATAATTTCCAAATTACTTTGTAACTCCTTAGTAGTCCCTGTTACCGCCTGGAGGTTATCCACTTCTTCACATGTAAGACCTAAGAAAAATTCAAGTTTAGGGCACTTGGTATTTCGCTGTCAGTATATTTTAATTCCGCTTTATGATTCTTGATGTACTTCACCTCCTACTTAACTGTTCTTTTACTGCTAAGACACTGAAAGACCCTCTTTGTGTCATCTTTTGCCTTATCAATATTCCCCTCCAACTGCCTTTTAGTTCCCTAATAACCTTCTTAATAGCTATTCTCATGCAGTCATACATACTCCTTACGATTTGCAGTGACGTTATTAGTCTTTTATGTCTTACAAAGCCATTTTCTTTTTTCTTTGCAGCTTATTTTTTATCTGTTTACTTCCCCACTGCAGAGATATTTAAAAGTCCTGCTAAATCCTTGTTTTGTGATGTTCCTGACCTGCATTATACGTAAAATGTTTTTAAACCTGTTCCTCTGCTCCTCGACTGTTTCTACAGTACACGTAAAAGCTTATCCAAGTTTGTCCCTTTTAGACTTTGCCACATCAGTTCAAAAATTGCCTTACCAAAGTTAAGCTTAACAGTTTTATTCTTTGCATTTACACTCTGCCAAAACTTTGAGAATTTGTGTTAGAAAACATTAACTGATTTCTTTTAAAAACTCCCTCTCTTGTGTTTTGCCAACTGTTGGGTTACCCAGTTAATATTTGGATAGTTAAAGTATCCTGTAAATGTAATATCCCCCATAACCTTGCTTTTTTAATATTATTAAAAATATGTGTATTGAAATTGCTGTCTGCATTGGGAGTTTATAGCACTCTCCTAAAATAAGGCCTCTTGTGCTGCAGCTTTCCAGACCAATCTAGACATCCTCACTAAGATGTGGCTCTTCATCCAACTGAAAATGACTCGCATTTAAACTTGTGAAAGCTGGCCCTGGCACAGACAGACGGACAGCATATTTTCACCCACACACCGTTTATTTACAATACTACTATTTACAGTTTTTGCTCACGTGCACCCCCAGTGCCTTCTTGCACCGATTTCCCCAATGTCCAGGCCCACAGTCTCTGTGCCTTCCTGGCCGCTTCCCGTCCTCTCTCCAGCTCTGACTGCTTCCTCCCGACATCCACCACTGACTGGAGGGAGGCGGCCCCTTTTATGGGAAGCCAGATGGGCTCCAGCTGCTTCCCGGCACTTAACGGTGGCCACACCCCTGTGTGGCGGAAGTGCCGGCTGCGCACCCGGAAGCCGTCCGTGTCTCCCCGGTCGTCTTCCCCCCGGCACTTCCTGGTGTGGCGGAAGTGCCGGGCTCCCGGGATAAACAGGCACTGGGGCGCCGCCTGGCGGTGGCCCACGGGTCTCTACAGGGCTGGGCTTCAAAGCCCTCGACCCGTGGCCCCCAACAGAACCAGGACAGACGCCCCCTCGCGGTCTGGAGGAGGCACAAGTCCCCGGCCGGGGACCACAAACTGTTTTATTACATAAATGACATTCCCTTTTTTCTGTTCAGTCTATGCCTCCTAAAAAATGTGTACCCGTCTATGTTATACTCATTGTCATACTTAATATTTAGCCAGGTTTTTGTTATTGGTATAATATCATAATTATGCACAACTACATACAACTACAACTCACTTGTTTTATTGTTTATACTTCTAATATTAAGGCATACTACTTTTAATGTGTTATTTATTTTACTTTTGCACTCAAACTTTTTGTTAGAATTAACATTATTATGCATATTTGTTTTTATGCTATTTTTATTCCTTCAAGGATAATTTTAAACCCTGTCTGACTTAAACTCATTGTCGTCCCCCATTCCCTAGTTTAAACTATCTTAAACTATTAAACTAATCTACACATATACCTCCCCAATGCTTTCAAATGTAACCCTTCACAGAAGAACAGGCCTTGTTAGTTCCAAATGGATTCCCAGTGCCTGAGGCACAGGTAGAACTTCAGAGAAGACTACCTTGTCCGTTTTTCTCCTCTGCCTGGCAACTAACTTTTAAAATTTGGTTTGCAGAACTGACAACAGGCTGCCCTTATGTGTGTCATTTGTTCCAACATGGACAATAACAGCTGTATTCTTCCTTATTAATGAACCCTTACGCTGACAATCTCTTAATTTTGCTGAATTTCCTAACTGCTCGTCATGTAACACTTTTTCTCTTACTAAGAAAACTGGCTTAATCAGTACAATACCATACAACTTATTTTTTGCATAGAACTTTTCTTTGTGTGCAGGTATAGGGCATTGTGAATAATTCTCAGTTAAAATGCAAGTACAGATTATATTAATTACTAAATACAGAGCTGGTACACATATGAATACAGATTTGTTAAAACACACAAAGAACAGGGTAGAAATTGATTCAACATAAATGGAAACCAAAAATATCTCTACATTAATTAATTGATGAACTGTGGCCACTTAAGAATGGAGGGGATTAAAATTGTTAAAGAGAAAGTAAAAAACAGTCAAAATCCTAAAGACCTCTACCAACTGGCCATCTACCCACTTTTGGGGTTTCAGTAGTGGACTACAGTATGTGCTGGCCATCCAATCCGATGAGGGAATCTTTCCATTTGGTGATTTCAGTGCCTCTTTATCCAAGATTGTTTTTTCCATAAGGAGCACAGCCTGGCACCAGTGGAAATGGCAGTGGCACCAAGTGCCATATCCAGATACTGATATAGCGCTTTTCTCACTACTCAAAGCGCTCAGCAATTGCAGGCCTTGCTCAAGGGCCCAACAGAGCAGAGTCCCTTTTTGACATTTATGGGATTCAAACCAGCAACCTTCTGATTGCCAGCACAGAATGATTCATAATGGTTCAAAAATATTGTATTGCCTACATTTCTGAATAAATGACTTACAAACGGAAATGCGGGCGGCACGGTGGCACAGTGGTAGCGCTGCTGCCTCGCAGTTAGGAGACTTGGGTTCGCTTCCTGGGTCCTCCCTGCGTGGAGTTTGCATGTTCACCCCGTGTCTGCGTGGGTTTCCTCCAGGTGCTCCGGTTTCCTCTCACAGTCCAAAGGCATGCAGGTTAGGTGGATTGGCAATCTTAAATTGTCCCCTGTGTGTGTGTGTGTGCCCTGCGGTGGGCTGGCGCCCTGCCTGGGGTTTGTTTCCTGCCTTGCGTCCTGTGTTGGCTGTGACCCTGTAGTTAGGATATAGCAGATTGGATAATGGATGAAACCAAAATGCAGCATGCACTGCTAATCAGCAGGTCTAGTCAGGGTATTCTGGACTAAAGTCATGATCCTTCAGGCTAGGTTTAAAAGCTGAAATCGATGGGGTATCTGTTATATTATCAGGCAGATTTTTCCACAGCATTGGGGTCCTGTAGCTTAAAGTGCCCACTGTTATTTTATTATTCCTTGCAATTTTAAGTAGAGTAGCATCTGCCCAGGGTTTGTTTCCTGCCTTGCACCCTGTGTTGGCTGGGATTGGCTCCAGCAGACCCCCGTGACCCTATGGTTAGGATATAGCGTGCTGGATAATGGATGGATGGATTACTGGTTATTTACTTACAGACCTGTCGGTTTTAACAATTATTTTCTGCCTCACCTTGCCGATGCTAGTTTTGAGTAAAAGTAACAAGTACTTTTCCACACACATCTCTGAAACACTCTTTGCTCCTGTGCAGGCAGAAACAAAGAAGGCAAAAAACCCTTCTAAAGGAGAAAAAAAAGCTTTAAAAATTCCTGCACAGCTCCTTAGCAGCAATCAAAAACAGTTTTTAGAGCAGAATTTGTGCTTTAATTAATTCTCATACAGTAGTAACGCAAAACGCTCCACACTTTTTGCCCCAATTCTACTTTCAAGGATGACATCAACATGTCATTACAACTTGTTTTGACTCTGGTCCAGTGTGTTATCTTTGTATTCGTATGTTTTTTTCTCTGGTGATTTCAACTTAATTTGCACCTGCTATTGCTGAAATAAACTTCAGATATCAATCCCACCCCCAATCCCATGACCCCCTAATTAAAAAAGTGTGTTAAGAAAAGGGATGGATAAGTAGCATTTCTCAATTTATGAAGCTTGACTGTCTGAAACCTCAAGACAAAAAAATGTTTTGTGAGAGGGGAAAAAATAGAGTCCTTTATGTCAGGCTGCTTATTGTTATGGTTATCGGCTTACACTTTAAAGCAGTGTCTGTTAGACATCCTCTTCCTCAACAGGTTTTCTTTTTTCATGCTGACTCTTGCTAGCTACATTGTCTGATATAAATATTGAAATATGTAAAGTTTGCTCTCTCTAAATAGTCCCAAGGTATATGACCTCATTTTCACTTAATCTTTTTCACTTTAATCCAAAAAGTACTGTATATAAATTGTTCAGAAGCCCATAATGGAATCTGGTTAATTGTGAAGAAGAATTTGTACTCTCTAAATGGCCATTGATATAAATAGAGTTTTGTGTTAAACATTAGCATTTTTTTTATTCTTTACCAGATACTGAAATTTTCTTTTTTTTTTTCCTTTCCAGGAGAAAATGGACTAAGAACGTCAGGGTCTAGTCCATCCCCCTCTCTGCGTGAACGCATCCGCGGAGTAGCAGGAAAGGACTGTCCCTACTGCGGAAAGACATTCCGGTCATCCCACCATCTTAAAGTGCACTTGAGAGTTCACACTGGTAAGCAGAATTTTAAAGTAACTGTAATGTTTATCTCCCTTTTTAAGTGGCACAATAGTGTAGAATTTAGTGCAGCTGCCTCACTTGTCCAGCATCTGGTGTTTAAATCACCCACCTGATTACTGTCTGTGTGGTGTTTGCAAGTTTATCCTGTTTTTGCTAGTTTTTTTTTTTTTTTGCTTATTTATTTTGATTTTTTTTATACGTTTGGCACTCTACCTTTCATCTTAAATATGTCCTTGTTAGGTCAATTGTTGAATCTTGATTGGTCATTTGTGGATATGCGAGTTAGTTGGCCCAGCAGTGGACTGGTGCCCTTTGGAAGATTGATTTCCTCATCACCTTTAATGCTTTCAGGATAGGCTGTGCTCCCCTGCAGCCTTGACTTGTATTAAGTAGGTTTGATGTTAGGTGTGTTATCTCTCACTCATTTTTATAAAGGTAGTGCATCTTAGTGGCAGCTCTGTTGAACAATACAACCAGGTTGTTGGTTCAGTCCCCTTTACTGACACCCAGGATTTGTGTCTATTGTTAAAAATCCACGTAAAGCAAAAGCTATTTTTAAGAATCTTACTTCTTTGTCCCATTTAGTTAGGGTTTTGCTCAGTTTCAGCATACATTTACATCTTCTCTATTTGTAGTATTCCGTAACATTGTCAGTTTTCTCTTTCTGTGTTTTTTTTCTGTTTACAAGATAATTTAACAATAATGTCATTTATTACATGTTTTTCAGCATACATAACCGAGTTTTAGTGCCTTTCTGCCCTCTACTGGTAAACTATCGATATTTGCTGTTCTCCAATATAATAATGTGAGTAACTAGTACATAACAAAACAAAACTAGCCATAATAGAATCCATTAATCAGTTATTGCTGTTTAACAAGAACTTAGCAAATGTTTTGTTGTTATATGTAATCTAATAGATACACTATACCAAGACCTTAAAACCACTTTAACTAGCCTCCTTTTTGCATTATCTAGTGCATTAAAAGAAACACATCATTTCTTAATTGTACCAGATTAGAACAGGTTATGCCCCAAAAGACATACAGTGCCTATAAAAAGTATTAACCCCCTTGCGAGTTTTCACATTTTATAGTATTACAAGGGCGGCACGGTGGCACAGTGGTTAGTGCTGCTGCCTTGCAGTTAGGAGACCTGGGTTTGTTTCCCGGGTCCTCCCTGTGTGGAGTTTGCATGTTCTCCCCGTGTCTGCGTGGGTTTCCTCCGGGTGCTCCGGTTTCCTGTCCAAAGACATGCAGGTTAGGTTGGCGATCCTAAATTGTCCCTAGTGTGTGCTTGGTGTGTGTGTGTGTGTGTGTGCCCTGTGGTGGGCTGGCGCCCTTCCTGGGGTTTGTTTCCCGCCTTGCGCCCTGTGTTGGCTGTGATTGGCTCCAGCAGACCCCCGTGACCCTATAGTTAGAATATAGCGGGTCTGATAATGGATGGATGTATAGTATTACAAAATTAATTCACAGCGGATTTAATTTGTTTTTTCTGTATTGATCAACAGAAAGAAAAAAATGATGTCAAAGTTAAAGCAGATCCCTACAAAGTGATCTAAATTCATTACAAGTTTAAAACATAAAATAATTAACTGCCTAAGTATTCACTCCCTTTAATCCTGGAATCATCATCACTGGTACAGCCAGTTGTTTTTAGATGTCACGTAATTAGTTCAGTGGAGGTAACCTGTTTGTAGAGAAGAGAGTTTGTAGTATAAATGTACCTGTATGTTGATGGTCAAACTTATGGTGAATCAGTATCATGGACTATCCTAGACAACGAAGACAAAAGAACTTTCCAACCAACTCTGTGAAAAAGTAATTGAAAAGCTCCGGGATAAGGACAAGAAGATATCCAAGTCAATAAATCTCCAGTTGAGTCAATCATTAACAAATGTAAACAGTATGGCACAGTTGTAAATCTGCCTAAAGCAGGGCATCCATAATAGCTGAGTAATCATGCAAAAAGGAGACTAGAAAGAGAAGCCACCAAGAGATTTATGAGAACTCCAAAGGAGTTGCAATCTACTACTGTCACTGATATTGGAGAAATTGCGCATATAGCAACCGTTGTTCAGGTGCTTTTCCAGTCACAGCCTTATGAGAAAATGGAAAGTGGAAAGCCACTGCTAAAAAACAATGCCCATGACATCTCATGTTGAATTTGCTAGAAGGCAAATAGGAGCTTATGACATGAGCTGGAAGGAGCTTCTATGGCCTGATTAGACCTAAATTGTGCCTTTTGGCCATCAGACTAAACAACATTTTTGGTGTAAGCCAAACAGTGAACATTATCAAAAACACACTATCCTGAACATGAAGTGTTGTGATGTTAGCATCAGTCTGTATGGCTGCTTCTCCTTAGCAAGCCCAGGAAGGCTTAAGTTTAGAGGGTAAAATGAATGCAGCAAATTGCAGGGATATCCTGGAGGAAACCTCATGGAGTAGGTTTAGAAAAAGAAGAAAACAACAACTCCAAACATAAAGCCAAGGCTACACAGGAATGGATTAAAACAATGTTAATGTCTCTATCCAATTGAAAATTAGTGTCTGGACTTGAAAAAGGCTGTTCACTCACAGTTCCCATGCAACCTGACAGAGTTTGAGCAGTTTTCCAAAGAAGAATAGAAAAAAGTACGGTGGCGCAGTGGTAGCGCTGCTGCCTCGCAGTTAGGAGACCCAGGTTCGCTTCCCGGGTCCTCCCTGCGTGGAGTTTGCATGTTCTCCCGTGTCTGCGTGGGTTTCCTCCGGGCGCTCCGGTTTCCTCCCACAATCCAAAGACATGCAGGTTAGGTGGATTGGCAATTCTAAATTGGCCCTAGTGTGTGCTTGGTGTGTGGGTGTGTTTGTGTGTGTCCTGCGGTGGGTTGGCACCCTGCCCAGGATTGGTTCCTGCCTTGTGCCCTGTGTTGGCTGGGATTGGCTCCAGCAGACCCCCGTGACCCTGTATTCGGATTCAGCGGGTTAGAAAATGGATGGATGCTAATGACCTGGAATGGTCGAGTGAGTCCAGATCTCAATCCAGTTGAGAATTTCTGGCTGGGTTTGAAAATGGCTATTCACTCATGATTGTCGTATAACCTGACAGTGTTTCAGTAGTTATGCAAAGAAGTCTGAGGAAAATTTGCAGTGTTTATATATGTAAAGTTGATAGAAAGCTACCTACACAGACACAAAGCTGGAAGTGGTGTGAAAGTTGTATCTACTAAATACTGACTCAGTAAATACTTAAGAAGCCGCTTATTGTGGGTTTTGTATTGTATATACTCATGTATAAGTCAGGTCTTGAAACCTGAAAAATCGATCAGAAAATCAGAGCCCAACATATACGCCCATTCAAAAATGCGACACATTTTTTTTATTTATCTTCTTGCATCCTCCAATCTCACATCAGTTTCTCGGATACATCAAATTTTGTTGCAGCAGCGCAGTTACCAATTTCTTTCACCACTTCAGTGACGTTTAATTTAAAACCATCTTCATATTTTCTTCTGACAGAACGCTCCATCGTAGATAAGGGATGCTCTTAAGATAAAGGTGTACGAGGGTGTGAGATACAAAAAACGCAAAACAGTGCAAACGTTGCTTCAGAATAATTCGGGTATTAGCGTGTGGTCACGTAGGCACAACAGAGAGAGAGAGAGGTTAGGAGCGCACGCTTATACAGCGCATTGCCGCACCCACACAGATAAAAAAGGCCGTGTTCTCTGCAGTTAGGTGTGCTGAAATTTTTTTTTCCCAGATCCCAAGTACAAGTGTGGTATTGGTAATTCTGAATTAGTCTTGTGATGCATCGTTGTGTCCTTCAGGTGTGGTTTTCTCTTGCACCCAGTGCTAATGTGACAGGCTGTGGGCCATCATAGTCATGAATCGTATTAAACAAGTCAGAGTCAATAGCGTCATGCTGGAGATCTCATTTTGCAGTCATAAATACAAAAGCCTCTAAATTTTATACTGAGAGCCAATATTAATGATGAAACAGAGTTAGAAATAAACGCAAAACAGCATCCATTCATCCATGTCCTGAGTGCAATTCAACATGTTCCTGTAATATATAAATACAAAACATATTTATTAATTGTTAACTGATTTTATTATAAATTATGTTAATAGGTTAACCAATTTTAATAGTAGTTCATTGTAATACACATAGTTTCTTGTTTTTTTTTTTTTTTTTTTTTTTCTCTATCTTTGTTTTCAGTTAAACTAATAAATATGCCTGTGGGAGGAAACTGGAAGGTCATGAAAAAATACACACAAACACAGGCAGAATATTCACAGTACACATACATAGACAATAAGCTGAACATTTTACACAGGTCTCTGCAGCTGTTTTTAAAGATATTTGTTGATACTTTCAAAACAACTTTTTTGTCATGTGAAGAAGTATCGGGCACAATTTAGAGCCACCTATGAAGCTACCCTGCACAAGTGTAAGGTGTGGGAGAAAATAAAAGTACCCATAGAAAACCACGACAAAATAGGGAAACTATACATACTTCATATTGTTTAGGCAGCAATAAAGTAGTAGCAATTGTAAAATGTAATTCATTTAGATTCATTTGTAGCACAACCAATGTGTCAGGAGCAAAAATGCTTGGTGAAGACACAGACCAATGCCAGGACACCTTCTAAAAGGTGGCTAAAGTATATGAACAAATTGAAAATACAAATTCCTTCCTCCTTCTTCACTGATGAAACTATGAATTCTGAGACATCTAAGAATAAATGTTAGTTAAAGGTAGCTACAAGAGATGATTATGTCTACAAATAGACTGGCTGAAGTAACAACTGCAGGGCAAGGGGATTTTTTGTTGCTGTTTTGGCAGCACATTCTGCGATTTTAATCTATACTAGTTTCATTATGCATAACACAGAAAACCTTCTGTGAATCATGAAAAAAGGTAGCTTAGGAGAAAATGTATCTCATGACAAGTGTATAATGTTTGGTATATATAGAAACGTGACCAAAAGAATGAAACAAAGTATGCAATAGTAAATGTGTATACAAGAGTTTCTGTCAAAATAAAATGCAGGAATGCTTATTGAAGAGGTCCATAGACTATTATTGTTAAATGTGTAAAGTTTTCTCACTATTTGAAAAAAGAACAGCAGCATGAAAATGCACAATTGAAACAATCAGGCAGATTTTAATTTATTTGATTATACTGGTTAGGTAGACAGTTAACTGCTTTGTTTTCTCAGAAGCATGTACTATATACCCTGAAGGCTTTTATTTTTTATGTACATTTAAAGTCAGACAGTCTCATTATAATTACTAACTAGATCTACTTGAAATGAAAAGTGGTAATAATTTTGGAAATAAAAGATCTCTTACATATATTTGTGTGTGTATGTTTGTAGGTAGGAATATGTGTGTGTTTGTATATATGTCAACACTGTGTGCAAAAATGGAATCAGCCGTGGATGGGATGCCAGTCACAGCAGGGTTTACTTATGTAGATATACAGGCTTGCACTGGTCCAATTTAGCATTGTCAGTTAACCCAACATGCACTTCTTTGGTATGGAAAAAAACCCCGAAATACTCAAAACGAAACACACAACATTCACATGCACAAATTTTGGTCTCATAAGTTAGCCCGAAATACACATTGTGATGGACAGCATGCATGTGCAGGCATCCCGGCTGGGACGAGCTTCGATTCCTTACTCAGCTGTGAGGCCAGTAGGATGGAAAGACAGAGGGAGACAACCTGGCAAGGCTACTTGCTCCCTGATGCACTAGACCAGGGGTCCTCAATCCCAGTCCTGGAGAGCCGCAGTGGCTGCAGGTTTTTGTTCTGACCTGGTTGCTTAATTAGAAAGCAATTCTTGCCAATAAAGCACTAACAAGCTATGAAATTAAATTAACTCTGCGATGTCAGGTCATTCTCATATCCTAGATTTTCTTTTCCTTTTTCATCTATCATGCAAATGATTTGAAGGCTAAAATGGACGAGTAATTCTCAGTCCTTCACTTTTTTCTCTTCATTTTTCTTCCAAGTATTTAATTAAACCCAATAGTGCAGATAAATAAAAAAAAGTGTTAAATGTAAATAAGCTTAATGGAGAAATGCTGCTCTCTCTTGTCGTTTGCATGTTATTGATAAGGAGCAATTAAAATAGCGGTTTAAGACAAAATTAAGCAATAAGGGCTCAAAATCACTAAAGTGAAGCAGAAGTGTTACTTTAGCAATAAGTGCTTTTTATTAAGCAACTGGGTTGGAGCAAAAACCTGCAGCCACTGCGGCTCTCCAGGACCGTGATTGAGGAGCCCTGCACTAGACGACAGCCTTGTGCAAAAATCCTGCAAGGCATGTTGGGAACTGGGGTCCAATATAGCAGCCTTGTCGGGTTCCATGGATGCCACCAGGGGATACTACAAGGATACATGATGCCTGATTTTTGGAACTTCAATTTAACCCAGAAGTGCTTCCCACAGGCTATGCTCTTCTACCCGCTAGACCTCATCCGTTGGAGTCGGGAGTAGAGGACGGACAAAGCTTGCCTGGGAGGAGTAGAGGGGAAGCAAGGTAGAAAGAGTATGGATTTGTTTTGGTGTTTATTTAAGCCATTTGTGAGGTAATTTATAATAATAAATCTCACATTTGCACCTGGGACGTGTGTCTGTGTGGTTCTGCCTGGGGTTTGGGACACTGTAACTCCCTCAACTAGTCGCAAGTATCATAGTTGGCCGGATTTTTGGCTGTCTGCTTGGCAGAAACCTGCATTTATAAAAAATTTTGTAACCAAAAATACCTCAGACCAACCATACATGGAGCATTCTAAGCATGACTGTTATCTTATAACCATTAAGTGCCTTAAGCATGAAAAAGGCACTATATAAATAAGATGCATTATTATTATTATTAGGAGTAGTATTATTAGTATTAGTATTATTATTATTATAATGGGGAAGAGAATTTGGGGGGACTTGTGTCTGTGTGGTTGTGTCTGGGGTTTAGGGTATTGTAATGCCTGCTACTGGTCACAACATATTTAAGATGGAGAAAACGAAGCAAAGGGACCAGGAAATAATAATACACAAGACACGAGAAGGAAGTACAAATTCCACATAGTACTTGGCGGCACGGTTGTGCAGTGGTTAGTGCTGCTGCCTCGCAATAAGGAGACCCGGGTTCGCTTCCTGGGTCCTCCCTGCGTAGAGTTTGCATGTTCTCCCCGTATCTGTGTGGGTTTCCTCCAGGTGCTCCGGTTTCCTCCCACAGTCCAAAGACATGCAGGTTAGGTGCATTGGCAATTCTAAATTGTCCCTAGTGTGTGTGTGCGCGGCCTGCAGTGAGCTGGCGGCCTACCCGGGGTTTGTTTCCTGCCTTGCGCCTTGTGTTGGCTGGAATTGGCTCCAGCAGACCCCCGTGACCCTATAGTTAGGATATAGCAGGTTGAATAATGGATGGATGTACAGTACTTACAATACAATACAGTTTATTTTTGTATAGCCCAGGGGTCTTTAATCCCAGTCCTGGAGAGCCGCAGTGGCTGCAGGTTTTGTTCTGACCTGGTTGCTTAATTAGAAAGCAATTCTTGCCAATAAAGCACTAACAAGCTATGAAATTAAATTAACTCTGCTATGTCAGGTCATTCTCATATCCCAGATTTTCTTTCCCTTTCTATCATGCAAATGATTTGAAGGCTAAAATGGACGAGTAATTCTCACTCCTTCACTTTTTTCTCTTCATTTTTCTTCCAAGTATTTAATTAAACCCAATAGTGCAGATAAATACACACAGGTGTAAATGTAAATAAACTAAATGGGGACATGCTGCTCTCTCTTGTCATTTGCATGTTATTGATAATAAGGAGCAATTAAAATAGCTGTTTAAGACAAAATTAAGCAATAAGGGCTCAAAATCACTAAAGTGAAGCAGAAGTGTTACTTTAGCAATAAGTGCTTTTTATTAAGCAACTGGGTTGTAGCAAAACCTGCAGCCACTGCGGCTCTCCAGGACCGTGATTGAGGACCCCTGGTATAGCCCAAAATCACACAGGAAGTGCCGCAATGGGCTTTAACAGGCCCTGCCTCTTGACAGCCCCCAGCCTTGACTGTCTGAGAAGACAAGGAAAAACTCCTAAAAAAACCTTGTAGGGAAAAATGGAAGAAACCTTGTGAAAGGCAGTTCAAAGAGACCCCTTTCCAGGTAGGATGGGCGTGCAGTGGGTGTCAAAAGAATGGGGGTCAATACAATACAATACACAGAACAGAACAAATCCTTAATACAGCGTAATAATAAAAATTTTAGAAGTACGGAGCAGAATTTAACAGTAGATGATATCACATAATAGATTTGGATATTTTTAGAGTCCTGGAGACCTCATCCATCAAGCTGCCTCCCCATTTGGCCATTACGGCTGAAACGTTGCTCGCCAGCCAATCGATGAAAGGACCCCTTTTTCCCATGATTCCTGTGATCCTCCATCAGGGATGACTTTACCATAGGCAGGCAAACAACTTGGTAGGTGGGCCTGGCACCAATTGCCACATTTGAGTACCGAGAAAGAAACAGAATAGGTGAGGGTTAGTATTCAAATTATAACATCATGTTACTTATGTTTTAGTGCTAATGACTAACAACAGAGATGCAGTCTGTACAGTTAATCAGCAGCTCTAGTCAGGATATGCTAAACTGAAGTAGTGAGTCTTCAGCCGAGATTTAAAGGCTGAGACTGAAGGGGCATCTCTTATAGAAGCAGGAAGACCATTCCACAGTTTAGGGGCCCTGTAACTAAAAGCTCGACCTCCCACTGTTATTTTATTAATCCTTGGAATCCTAAGCAGACCGGCATCTTGAGATCTTAATGTGCTCAGGTTTGTAAGTCATGATAAGTTCAGACAAGTAAGCGGACCTTGGCCATTTAATGCTTTATATGTTAAAAGGAGGATTTTGAAATCTGCCCTAAATTTAACTGAGTTATGTGTTCATATTTTCTTGTTCTTGTAATAATTCTTGCAGCGCATTTTGGATTAACTGGAGGCTGTATAGAGAACAGTTTGAACAGCCAGTGAACACCGCATTGCAGTAGTCAATCCTACTAGAGATAAATGCATGAATTAATTTCTCACAATCCTGTTTATTTAGAAAGCGCCTTAATTTCCTAACATTTTTAAGATGGAAGAAACATGTTTTGGACAACTTTGTAATATGTGCTTTAAATGACATGCTAGAATCAAAGATAACTCCTAGATTGCGGGCTGATTCAGTAAAATTAATTGGGATTCCAACTGAGTTAAATGATGACAAAATATTGCTGTGATCAGCGTCATTCCCTCAACAATTAACATCTCTGTTTTATCTGTATTTAAAGACAAGTAGTTCTCATTCATCCATTCCTTTAATTCACTAACACAACTAATTAAAGACAACATCGGAGAAACTTCATTTGATTTAAATGAAAGGTATAACTGGGTGTCATCTGCATACAGTGAAAATTAACATTATGTTTCCTAATGAGAGATCCCAGTGGAAGCATGTAAAGTGAAAACAGTAAAGGTCCCAGTACTGAGCCCTGCGGACACCATATTGAACTTCTGTGTATAATGATGGAGTACTGTCAGCACATTTCTGTACATATTGGAATCGATTTGATAAATAAGAACTAAACCAAGCGAGCACGGGCCTGTAAGCCCAACATCATTTTCTAGCCTGTGCAGTAAAATAGAATGGTCAATGGTGTCAAATGCTGCACTTAAGTCCAACAACATAATTACAGTGGAGTTTCCTTCATCAGAGGATATCAGAATGTCATTTACAACCCGTGTTAGTGCATTTCTGTACTATGACCAGTGCGAAACCAGACTGGAATTTCTCAAATAAATTGTAATGCGTAAGGTGTGACTGAAGCTGACTGGCGACTACTTTTTCTAGTATTTTAGAGAGAAATGGTAAATTTGAAATAGGCCTATAATTATTTAGTATGTGTGGGTCTAGGTCTGACTTTTTAAGTAAAGGTTTAATGACTGACACTTTTAGTGCATCAGGTATGTGCCATGCAGTAATGAACTATTGATAATGTTAGAATAGGGCTGCAAGAACATCCATGGCACTTTTTACTAGTTTTGTTGGCACTGGATCTAGGGAACAAGTAGTGGGCTTCATTTTAGTAATTAAAGTTAAGACTTCCTGCTCAGTTACAGGATTAAAATTACTAAAGTGCTGAATGCAATGTGCGGCAGGGTCTGCTAAGCTAGTATTTGGTTTGTACTGTGATGCTGAGATCTGGGATCTTATATTTTTAATTTTCTCATTGAAGAAGTTCATAAAGTCTGTACTGCTAATATCTGTTGGTATTTTGCACTGTTGATCTGAATTCCCATTTGTTAATTTAGCCACTGTTCTAAACAGTACCCAAAGATTTTTATTATTGCTATCTATTAATGTAGAATAGTATTCTGAGCGAGCTTTAAAGAGGGCTTTTTTATATTTATTAACACTCTCTGTCCATGCAATTTGAAAGACATGTAGCTTTGTTGTTCTCCATCTGCGCTCCAGTTTTCGACACTCTAATTTAAGAGCTTGAGTATTTTCATTAAACCAGGGAGAGTTTCTATGTGCTTTGATCACTTTTGTTTTAAGGGAGCCACTGTGTCTAGAGCATCTCTCAAGGTCACATTATAATGTGATGTTAGCTGATCTAAATTATTTTCCACGTTTACATTTGATGTTTACTGATCTAAATGGTTTTCCACAATTACACTCGACTTACTCAAGGTATGTATACATTTTGAAGCAGAATTACAATCTAGATGTCGCACTGTCTTGCAGAGTTCTGGATGTTTGCTGCAGTTAGTCTCTTATTTCTGGGTTTCTAGCAGCATGGTTTGTCTCTGCTGAGCACATTGATCAGATTGATAATAACTTTTTGGCTCAGACTTCAGCGAAAGTGCTGACTTCTGAGCATGCCTTGTGTTTAGTCAGTCAGTCATTCTCCAACCCGCTATATCCTAACACAGGGTCACGGGGTGTCTGCTTGAGCCAATCCTAGCCAGCACAGGGTACAAGGCAAGAACAAATCCCAGGCAGGGCGCCAGCCCACTGCAGTCCCTCGTGTTTGTGCTACTCAAAAAGATTTGAACGTTTTTCTTAAATTCACTGAGATTTTACCCTTTGTATACCTGCATACCATAATCTTTTTTAAAAGAAATTTGTTGCATTTGAATGTGCCATTGAATTTTGTTCTTGCAAATTTATACTTCCAATGATTCTTATTTACGAATGTGACATTTATTTCCTCAAAATTTTTCAAAATCTTTTTATGTGAATCTTTTGCAGGTAAAAAAATGATGACTCATAAAGATCAGAGAGAGCTGCTCAATCCATTAGGCATAGTCACCTGAGAGGGGCTGTATATGAAATTTAAGGGGCGCACATTATGGATACAGAGGGTGACACATTACTCCAAAATGACCTTGAAGTCTAATAATACTGACTGCTCGCTACGTACATCGAGGGATGCTATATTACATAACTAAAGCAATTTACTTTACAGAAAAAATTGGAACTTCTTGCTTCTGTTGATGCTAGCAAGAAGAAAAGAGCATTATGCAGGCAGCTTTTTCAACAATATGTGCCAAAAACCACACTATGTTCCAAATCAATTATACAGAAATCCCCATTTTAACAAATTATTTATTCAGTCCGGAGCACTTTATTTAGTGGAATTTGACATGTGTAAAAAATGGCAGAATCTAATGTCTTTTGAAATATGTTGTCTTCCCCTTTGATGTATGATATTTAGCAAATGTTTTTAAAGTATGCTGCCAACAACTTCATCCCTTTTTACCATAAAATGTTGATGATTAATTCTTTCCCAAAATATTTAAGAAATAACAGAATATCTTTATAAAAAGACATAGTAGTATTAAAGTAAATTAATCTTTTAGAAAGCCAGTTACCTATAACCTCGAAATAGAATTAGACTAGTTGGAGAAGAAGTGATTTGGTAAACAGGACTACTTGCAATGTTTTAGAATCTCACTAAATTATTCTTTTAACATAGAGACCAGAGGCTAGGTAGGGACCAAATGCATTGGCATCAGCTGACACTGCTGAATAAAGATAGGTAAAGCTCTGCTGTTAGAAAAAAAAGTTAATAGAACAATCCGGACAGTTAAATATAGAGGTCTCCAAGTCAAATAGGTTAAAGTAGGGAGGCAAATTAAATTTTACTTTTCCCCCCACTATTTATTGTGAAAGACAAGCTAATTGTTCCTTTAAATGGGAGCTGGTGCTCAAGACAATAACACATATGAAAGTTGCAAGATCTGGAGTGTTACAAGGCAGGTCTTGACCCTAGAAGTGTGCCTGGAAGTAACTGCTGACCAGAGTTTTATTAGCTTTTATCACATAACTTGAAGTCAAAAAGTGAACAGGACAAAAATTCAACCAGTGTTAGTATGAGGATAGATAATTACGAAAGTGCAGAAAGTAAGAGAATGCCTGGGTAGTACTTGATGGGATGTGGGCCAGTCTCACCAGAAAAATGTCTGGGACTTTTTTATTGTATAGCTTGGCCATTACAGTGTATAGAATTTGTTGTTTTCTGTTTATTTTGATACTTTCTGTTTCTCCTTATGTTTATTCACCTTTTGCCATTTTCTAATAAAAGTTAATATTTAATTTTTTTTTTATTTTTGTCCTCCATAACATTATTCTGTGTTCAAGGGTAACTCAAGAACACCCTCTATCTTACATACAGTAATATCCTTGTGATAACACTTGAATAAGCACACGTGTAACATTTGTACAGTCTCAAGACATGAATCAGTATGCCTGAACATTTTACATGTTTGAAGTGGACAATAACAACATCAATTATTTGTAAATTTCATACAGTACTAGTTTCTAACTAGTTCAAGAATATTACATATAAAAGATGAAAATGGAAGAATTTCTTGTTTTTGAGTATGTAATGGTTAAAATGGTAAAAGTCAGTGGCTTATTTGATAACATATGGTCAAATGGCCTCAAAGGAGAAAAGAACAGAAAGTCCAGCTGGCAAGGATGCAGGAGAAATAATTACGGCTAGGTCATGAACAAAAACCGCTGACCCCCATCTTGACATTCTGTTGTACTGGAGTATGATAAAGTAATTCAGTGTCATCTATGTATCAAGAAAAGTCCTAGAAGATTCAGGGCTTTAAGTATCTTCATAGCAGTAGCATCCTCTTAACTCTTTCAGCATCAAAACAGGCTGCAGAATACTTTGGAAAGACAGCAGAAATGAATGCCACAATGGGATATTGAAAAGAGAAAACAAAGATGAAAAACGGTCAGATTAGAAGAAGTGTGTATTAACAGTTTTTTTTAAATATTCAACAATACTAGCGTGGAATACCCCAGTTGGTAAATTATTGAAGGTTTTAGGAGCATAGACACAAAACAACCCATAAGCAATTCTGTTATTCAGTACGTTTAAAGCTTTTGTTTCATGTGTGGACTTGCAGCCCATTAGTTTTTATAGTAAGCTCCTTGTGCTCATTATGAGGTTGTGATATTTTATTAAGCTGTTTAGTACAGCTCAGTCATTTGTGTGGGGCAAATTACATATTTGTAAAACTGTCTTGAATAAAAACTAATTTTAAACATAATAAACTTACTCTTTGATTCAAGGTGAATGCCAGTGACTTAAGCACTTACTGTATATGTCATATAAACTTAAGAATATGTCATATGAACTTATGAATCTATAAAATCAGGCACATGCAGTTAGTTTGAAAAGATGGAGTGCTAACATCGGGTTAATAAAACACACAAGGCTTTGGAAAGAATTTATAAGGAAATGAAAAATTGAATTCCAGATTGCTGGTTCAACAGTTTAGCACTTAAATTTCAGTCCGTGATTGCAGGTATTACATCTATTATATGCTGTAAAAATACTGCATCATTTAACTCATTCATTCATTGTCATTTTATCTGAGACCAGAGGTCTCATGTATAACACCATGCATAATAGTCTCACTAAAATATGGCGTACGGACAAAAGTGGAAATGTGCACAAAACCGTGCATACGCCAACTTCAGTGCACTTCCACTCCATAAATCCCGGTTGGCATGAAATGTAACGCACGTGCATGTGCCTGCCACCTCACCACGACTCCTCCCAGAATTTTGTATATTTGAATATGTAAATCAGTATACAGAATAAGTATAATAAGTATACAGAAGCATATTAGGTCACAGAGAGAAAAAATATAGGGACACAGTGAAGAAAAAAAAGGTTGAAATGTCGACTTTAGTCTCAAAATTTCCAGTTTAATCTTGTAGTTTATTTTGTCATTAAAGTAAATTGTTTTAAAATTCTTCTTATAATTGATGTTTAATTTACTAGAATTACTCAAATCCTATTGTAACTAAAGTAGCACGTTAAATGCTTCAAATTCTATGTGTTCAATGTGTGTGAATTACTACGAACTTCTTAAATGGGCTCTTTCGTAGACAGGAGTGTACAGGCACTGATTGCCACACAAAATATATTACATTCATGATATTACATCTGTGTGAACATTTTAGAGTCCTAAGATGTACGCTTGGTATCATTTTCATGATGAAATGCATTACAGCATGTATTAAACATGGGGGCACGGTGGTGGAGCAGTAGCGATGAGCTGGCTCCCTGTCCAGGGATTATTCTTGGTTCCACCATCCAGGGATTGTTCCTGCCTCCTGCAAGGTGCTTGCTGGGATGTGTGTAATCCTCAATGAAATAATTTATTACAGCAGTACTGTGTCTGTTAAATGTACCAACCCCCAATTCCTGTCCTTCTATTTTCTTTCTCCACATAACCAATTACCACAATATAAGCTCTGTAATAAATGTAAAACCAGAATGCTGATTCTTCAAGACTATTAAGGGACACTGAAAAACAATCTTTGTATTACTTTGTACATGTTTAATTATTTCACCCATCCAGAGTTGCACCAGTCCCAGCAAGCATACAGAGCGAGGCAGGAATTCATGCAGATGCTGGTGGCTTTCCTGAGGAAGCATGGGTTAATTATTTTTATATGTTTGATAGATCCCATGTCATTGATGTGAATATAAAAAAGGGAGACCACACAGAAACAGTATCACTGCTTTGACGCTGAATGCTGCCAGTTTACAAAACCAAGCAGAAAACTTCCATACGCAAAGGGGGAGGCTGCCATGAAAATGTGCACGGCTTTACGCAAGTTTAGTTTTTATACATCTCAAAGTGTGCATGGAAACACACACCATTTATACATGAGGCCCCAGGTTGAGGGAACTACAGTCTTAGCAGTGAGACCTATACATCTCTTTCCCCAGCCATACTTGCCAACTCATACTTAGAGATCCTGAGGTGTTCCCAGGCCATCCTGGAAATTTAACCTGCCCAATGTGTCTTCCCCAGAGTCTCCTCCTCATGCTTGTGATACCTCTGCAGGGAGGTGTCCAGGAGGCATCTGTATCCAATGCCCAGACCATCTCAGTTGGCTCTTCTCCATTCAGAGAGTCAGTGTCTTTTCTCCTGGCCTCTCCTGGATGTCCACCCTGTGGAGAAAACTCATTTTGGCCATTTGTACCTGCAATCTCTTTCGCTTATTACCCAAATCTCATGACAATAGGTGAGGATAAAGACATAAATCTACTGGTAAATGTAAAGCTTTGCCTTCTGGCTCAGTTATTTCTTCACCAGTATGGACTGCTATAGAGCTTGCATAACTGCACTTGCTGCCCTGATCAATCTGTCAATCTCAGTATCCCTTTTCCCCAAGGTACTTAAACCCTCCACTTGAGACAGTAACTCACCTCCCAAATGGATCCGTCATAAAGCAATCCCAATGTGTGCTGGAATTCACTGCCCAATTAAGCCAATAGGACCACTTCATCTATCAGTGATACAATTCTAAGGCCACCAAACTGGACACCCTCCTCTTTCTAGCTGTACCTTGATATCCTGTCCATGAAAATCAAAATAGAATAAGCATGGCCCTGGTAGAGTTCTGAGCACGGCCCTAGGTCCTCATGCATAAAGCTGTGCATAGAATTCAAACTATAACATGGCGTAAGCAGAAAAGCGGAAAGTGTGTTTATGCACAAAAAAAAAAATCCAGATGCGTAAATCGGTGCGAACGCCAACTTCCAAGTTCTTCCGCTACATAAATCCTGGTCATCATGAAAAGAAATGCACGTGCATGCGCCTGCTGTCCCGCCCCGTCTCCTCCCAGAATTTCGCCTCTTTAAATATGCAAATCAATATAAATAGCCCTTAAGGTCAGCGTTCTTTGAAAAGGCAATAGCAAAAGCATGGGTTAATAGAAGAATTTCAGTGAATACCAAGTGGAAGCAAAGAAAAGCATACTATTTGTTGGTTTAAACAGTGGTATAAACAACAAAAGGAAGTTGATCGAGTGACATAGAGTGTCTGAGAAACTCGAAAGCTCAAGTTCACAAAGTCGCACGAAATAAAAAATAAGTTGTCAGATATTAAAGTCACCGTGTAAAGGCAAGTCGTAGCCCACCCTCTGAGTGTGATATGAAAGCTTATTAGGGTACAGAGAAAAGAAAAAAAAATAGGGACGCAGTGGGGAAAAAAAGCACGAAATGTCAACTTTAATCTCGAAATTTCTACTTTAATCACATAGTTTATTTTCTCACTAAAGTAGAACATCATAAACTTCATCTTAATATCGTTTAATTTACTAGTTTCTCAAATCCCATCATAACTAAAGTAGCATGTTAAATGTTTTGTTTTGTATTTGATCTTCTATGTGTTCTATGTGTGTGAATCACTACGTGCTTCCGGGCTTTCTCTTCCTCCGACAGGACACAGAATCCATTACATTCATAATGTTACAGCTGTCTGAATAATGAAAATACTGAGATGTATACGTGATTTCATGTATTAAACATGGAAACACGGTGGCGCAGTAATTGTATCTGCATCACGCAAAATGCTTGCTTTGCCACGTGCGACCTTCGATGAAATAATTTATTGCAGCAGTACTGTCGCTTTCAAACGTACTCGCCTCCAATTCCTGTCCTTCCTTTTCTTTCTCCAATTACCCAATCACCACACATTCAGCTCTGTAATAGCCGTTAAGCCATCTGTTTGACCTTTGTGTGGACTATTATATTGTTACAGGTTAATTAAAATCAGATGTATTAAACTAATAAACAATATGCAGTTAATTTCAGTGTACAGTGGAACCTCAGTTCACGAACGTCTCTGAACACGTCCAAATCGGTTTACGACCAAAAACTGTCAAACTTTTGCATCTGTTCACGACCACAGACTCGGCATACGAACAAGCCAGTTTCCCTTTGTGCGTGCCAATGATTTCCGCACGTGTTCAGTCTCTCCCTGTGCATTCCCTGTGCAGCGAGCAAGAGAGAGAGACACACACACACACACAAGAGAGACAGCTTGATGCAGAAGGCCGAGAAGTTAAAGAATGCACCAGGCTTGTTTTTAAAGAGACAGATCCGAGCATCGTTTTAACCTCGTTGTATTTAATAAAGACTTTTTTCTATTGGATTTTAACCTCCACTTCACTTCTGTTTGCGTGCATTGTCGCAATGTTACTTTTGTTGGTGGTTTATTAAATTATGGATTTTTCAAATGTTCATTTTTTTCCCTGTGCTTAAAACCTAAAAAAATGTGTTTTTAACGAGCGGTTCGTATCGCTATAGTGCAAACTCTTTCGGTGTTAGTTTTCTCTGTTGTTCAAGGTTTTCTCAGTGTTACTCAATATTTTTACATTCAGTTTACTATTACGCTGTGCATTCTGTGGTATAATTAATTATATTTGTGCTTAACAATATTTAAAAAAATATATTTACATACAGTTCGTACGGTCTGAAACGAATTAATTGTATTTACATACAATCCTATGGGGGAAATTACTTCGGTTCACGACCAAATCTGTTTACGACCAGAGTTTTGGAACGAATTATGGTCGTGAACCGAGGTTCCATTGTATTTATAAAGTTGCGTCAGGGATGTGGATCTAAAAAAAGAAGAATAACCACACAGGAACAGTAGTACGGCTTTGACGCTGGGTGCCACCAGTCTGCAAAACTGAGCGCAGAACTTGCGTACACCAGGGTATGAGCTACCGTGGAAGTGTACGTGGCTTTACTCCAAGTTTAGGTTTTATACATCGCGATTTGAACGTGGAAACGTTCATACAGAACATTTTTGTGTATACGCACCGTTTATACATGAGGCCCCTGATGTTTTTCTGAATATGAGGATACAGCTGTCATTTATACTGGGACCAACTAGCCCTTATTAGGGATCCTGAACCTTATGAGGCACCTATAGGGTGCAGCTCTTGTTAGTCTCTTCCTCAATGGAGGCTTTGAATAAGGCTCATTTGGACCTTGTTTTCCCCCACCTCCCCCAGGATGCAAGTGTAACAAGTACACTTATGGGCCACCTTATGTTCAAATGTGGTGTTTGCTATGGACAAACCATGCATAGCACAGAAGTAAAATAACAAAACATTGCTTGGGTTTAGATTAGAAAAGCAATTCCTCCCAGTCACATCTCTCCAGGTGTTTCCATCATTACCCATGTGGGACCCCTTCCAGGTTCCCCTCCAGGTACTCCAAGAAGGCTTGGTACTCAGAACTCTCATTTGTTTTATAAGTATATAGGGCAGTCCGAGTCCTCCAATCCACAACCTTGAGCCACAGAAAGGAAGCCCTCTCAATCTTTGGAACAAAGTTCAACATGGCATCGACCAGGCAGGGGATCAATTAGAAGCCCAATTCCACCCAGTGCCTTTCCCCTGGGCGGTTTTGTATTTGCATCACCAATAGACTGAGTGAACATAATCTATGTTTAACTGATGTGTTGTATAGAGCTGGTTCCTTCTGGAAATGCTGTGTTTGCCATATCCTCAAATTGAAATAAACAGGTCAGGAAGATGAATGAATGCACTAAATTTTTTTTCTGTTTGTATTATTTTTAGGAGAGAGACCCTACAAGTGCCCCCACTGTGATTATGCAGGAACACAGTCAGGATCTCTCAAGTATCACCTGCAGCGACACCATCGTGAACAAAGGAATGCTTCTGCCACTGCTGATGGCCATCCTACTCTACTAGGATCTAAGAGGGCTAACTTTGGCCGACATGACATTGGGAGTAGAGGACTGGTCGGTGCATCAGCTGCTGGATTCTCTGGAAAAAATATGTCTCCGCAATGGCCAGGAAGACCTCCACCTCAGAGAACACACTCTAGGCATTCTGAGGACAAAAGACATACTCAGAGCACTGGCATAGTAAACAAGCTCTTCCATAACATTTCTGAGTTGGAAGGAAGCGTTCGAGGCTCCCAGAATCTCCAATCTCTGCGAAGTCCTTATAAAGAATGTCCACCAAAAGAATCTAAAGATGGAAAAATTGTCCCAGCACCCAAGGTATCTAGGAGGAAACCTTTGACAACAAATAAGATTCCAGTATCATCTTCCAATGGCAGGGCTGAATTTGAACCTTTAGATTTGTCCAGAAGACCTTCTCAGGAGACTCCAGATGGTGTAACACTTCATCAGTGCCTGTTTTGTCCTTTTACTACTTCTTCAGTAGAACTTATGGCAATGCACCTTCAAGTGAATCACACTAGCAAGTCAAGACGAAAAGAAAGGGAGAGAAGCATTGACGATAACAGACACCCACACCAGCCTTCTTCCTGGGCAGGGTATGGCTTATCACTTCTTGCAGCTTGTGGCTGGAAAGTTAATAAAGACACGGAAGAGTCAAAAGATGATCCTTATGAGATGGATATTCAGAGATCTTCTGTTTTAAGGAATGAGGTTCAATCCAATGGCACCCTGTCCATGGATACATCTCCAGGAGCTTCCACAGCAGATGATTTAGAATTAAGTGGGCTAACACAGTATGGAGGAGAGTCAGAAGAGGATCAAGATAGAGATGAATATAAAGATGCTAAAGACCAAGAAATGGTGCATCCTGTGAAATGTGACAATGATAATAAAGATGGTAATATTAAAAATATAACTCAGTCTGATGAAGTAATGCATTTTCAAGACTGTGAACAGATCCCCGGAGGGACAACAGGTCAAGGAAAAGAATGCCAACCGAATATCACTCTAAATTTGAAAATGCCCAGTGAGGTTCCCATAAGCCCCATGTATTCTCCTGGAATGGCTGATAGACATGATGTGAGCTGCATTTCTGAAGATGAAGAAAACCTCATCATGTATGAAGAAAATTCACTAAATATAGAAAATGTGGAACGATGTATGGAGACTCAAGAAACAAACCGCTTGGCTTTAAGCAACAAGTGTGGCCAAGATGATGACTGAAACTGAAGACCTAATATTCTTTCAAGGGCCATCAACACCAGTGTTCCAGTGTTTTGTGATGAAAACCTATAGCCTAGGTTAGACCTTGTCTGTGCTGTTTAAAAGTCAGATATCAGTTTAGTTGGACACCTGAAAGGATTTATACACTTTTGGTGATTAAAAAACAAGTGGAGCTAAATTATATGTACGGGAAAGCCAGTGTTACACCGAATGAAGAAACAAAAGATAAACAAAGTCTTCAGAGCCTTGGAAGTATGTGAAGATATTTATTTTTGCAGACACTCAGTGCTTGTGCCTCAGATAAATATGAGAATGATAGATTTGTGTGCTGGGTGTCAACTCTAGTCTTTAGCTGCAGTAATAGTTTATTTAAGTAGAAATATGAAAGCATCCTTTCTATATCCCATTCATTGGTTTTTTGGTCCTTTTGACATCATATGCTTCCTTCATTGCCTGAAGAGGTCAAAGTAAACTGCATTAAAGCTGAGCAGTATCAATTTTAAAAATCCTTGAAAGTCAATCATTTCTTTTTGTTATAAAAACACAATGCATAGCTTACGTTTCTTCATTTATCGGAAAGAATAGTATCTTTTATGCAATAATTCCTTATTAGTGCAGCTGAAATACCAATATTTGACCATCTAAATTTTTTGAATGCATGCAGGTTTTGGTCAACCACTTTTCTGTTTCTAGGTTTCTAGCATTGTTGGATGAGATAGTTGCATCCAACTGACCAAACAAAAAGTCCTCATTTTTTTTACACATGAGCCAGACAGTCTACTACAATGAAATGTATCATGGCTACATAAACAGGCTCTGGGTTAAAGGCATTGATGAATATGTAGCAGTTCTGGGACTGAAAAATAGTAAAACAGCAAGGTTTTCTAAGAACAATTAAGTGTATAGCTTTGAAAAAAGAATGGTGCATATTTTCACGCAAATGCAGTGTTAAAGCCTAAAGGCATTCTGTCATTCTGTGATTGAAGAATTCAGACAGAGAGAAATCAGTATGCAAAGCAAACAAATAAATGCAAAAGTCATTATCAATATAGTTATTTATGTCTCTCGCACTGGACAGACAGGTTATGACTTTTGACTCGCTGCCTTTGATCTTGAAAAACTGCTTTGGCAGTCACAGTTCAGACCAAATTTGGTGAAATTCGCACAGTGTCCCTGCCTTCTTTTACACAAACAATAGCACTCCTTAATACACTGATTTTTTTGGTTATTTAAATACTCTTATTCCGTTATGAGTCAGTGTCATTATTTTGTCATTCATCTGGGAAACAACATTGAATCGTCCCCACTTGTTCAAGAACTTAGTAAGGTGTAATGTTGTTATGTAGTAAAGACTCATTTTTTCCATTTCAGATATGTGCCTTCTTAAAACTAATCGATTTATTAGTGCTGTAAATGTGATAGGGAGAAACTAAATTACTACCAAATAAAGCCTTGTGTACTGCGTAAGTCTTCTTCATACAGTATTTAATGAAAATATAGAGTAAAAGTCACTGAGTGTCTACGTCTTTTACGATCACAATGTTCAAGACAAGACAACTGGAATGCCCTTGTTTCTTGGACCTTGTGCTCCAATTCAAAAGCTATCGATGGGATCTGGAAACGATGTGCTACTATGATGGGTTACAGATATTACAGCTTTATCGTGTAGATTTAGAGAAGAAGTAAAGATACCATTTTTTATTATTTAAATAAAAGAAATGGTCTGCAGTGTCTAAAAGCTGGAGTTGAACCGCTGCTATTAAAAAGTTGTTTAAGATATGAAGAACTGGGGATGCTTTCATGAAGGCTTTTAGACTACGGACGACACCAGATGTCTTTCACCCTTCACACCAAGTGCCAATATAATCAGAAGAAGTAACATTTTAAAAATTTAATATTAGGTTACTTCTTGTGCAAAATGTGACCAATGCCCAGATGCTTGGGTAAGAAATGCTGGCTGTATAGCACTCAGTAAAGATTCAATGGATCTGACATCTTCCAGAAAACCATTACATCAAATAAAAGTTTGGAAGAGGAGAATACTGTATTTTCTGATCCAAATGGCAGAGGTTGGTCAATACATTAACAGTTCTGTAGGGACCCAGTAGAAATCTGTAGCTTGCTTTTTTCTGTGTGGAAATAATAATGAAGACTATTGATTGATGTACCGGAAGCAAAGCACTGTGGGATGTTCTTTTTTAGTGTGCTTTTTATTTTTTAATTTCATTGTACAGCCTAGAATTTTTGATTCTGGTTACTGTTTGTGGCCTTTAAGAAGGGAGTTTCCTGGATTTTATAAAGCACTGTTAGGTATGGGTGAAGGAGGAAAAAAATTCTATTTGTTTTCTTTCAGACTGCGGCTGAAATGTCAAAGCCTTCTGGTGCAACAGAGCCTACTATTTAAACCCTTGTCAAATCCCAGACTCTTGCTCTTCTTAGGCATTTCTAATGTGAGGGACAATTGTCTCCTATGACACTTGAAACAGAAGTATACCCTGTTTTCTATGCTTCCGCTTGATGCTATTCTTTTCAGCTATCTCATTTTTTATTATTTTCGGTCATGTCATGCTCCCGTCTTGTCCTGGGTTAAAATGCTTGTTCTTTCTCTAGGGCTGCCTTTTGTTTGGCAGGTGCCATCTCTTGGTATTAGGTCAGCACCCGTATTTAAGATAGCTGTGTGCCACTCTCTACATGCTTGTTTTTAAAGTACTTACTGTTCTCAGCTACTTCTGTTTTCCTGGTTTATTAGTTTATGCTTATCCAAATTCCAACTTCTATTCAATTTAGCCAGCCACTGTTTTTTGTATGAACTGAATAGGTACAAGACAACCATTCCACAGTCATTCATTATTCCATGACATTTTGTGTTTCTGACATTTTGCATTATTAAACAACCGTGACTTGCCTTGTCTATATTTTTATGTTCTTCTGTGTCCCAACTTTTGGCCATTTTAAAGATGTCTCATCTTTTCTGTGATTTGCCACGATGCTCTAAAATCATTCCATAATTACAGTTTTCAGTGCTTCCATAGAAATCTTCACAACAACAAAAATGCCAGAACTTCAATTGATGGTGCATTGCTAACTGCTTATCTTAGCCATGCTCATTCTAGAGTTCTTATTGTTATCACTGACTGTTATGTTTGACATTTTTACATTATTAAATGGCAGTGATTTTCCTTTTATTCATTTTTTGGACCTACATGTCCCTACTACATCAATACCTTGACTTTTCTGTTTGCCACCTGGTTGCCTCAAAACCATTCCTCAATTATGTATATTGTTTCTTACATCTAAATCAGACTTTATCCTTCAAATATGCCAGTGGCTCAGTAAACTGTCTTCATCTCCTTAGTACCCATTCTTGTATCATTAGCTGTTGTTCTCTAACTTCTCATGTTTCTTAGTCTTTGCTGTATTAAATTACAGCAGTTTGTCGTGCCCTTATGTGTTTGTTAATTCTCACATGCATATCAGCCTCTACTCAGTTTATGAATGCCTCCAGTTTTACCTGAGCCATCAGCAATTTATTGAGCATCAGCATCTAGGTAATCTCCCTAAGTCGCATGTGTCACAATTTATGTAACTGGCACAGTGCTAAAATACAGTGTGGAAATGGCCCGGACACAGACAGGCAGACATGTTGGAAGTCACCACCACACATTTATTTACAACTATTTACAATATTTACAAGTGCACAAACCCCCCAAAGTCCTGGCCACACAACACCTTTCTTCAGGCCGCCTCCACACTCTCCTCTGCTTCGTCCTGCTTCCACCCGACTCCAGCCTCGAATGAAGGGAGTCAGCCCCTTTTATTTGCACCCGGATGTGCTTCAGGTGCTCCCCGGCAATCTCCCGCTGACACACCCCAGTGTGGCAGAAGTGCCGGCTGTTCTCCCGGAAGCTCTCCGGGTATCCCTGCTTCTCTTGCCCCCCAGCACTTTCTGGTGTGGCGGAAGTGCTGAGGTCCAGGGTTCCCAAGGCATTGGGGCACCTCCTGGCGGTGACCACAGGCCCCTACAGGGTTGGGCTTCCAAGCCCTCTACCTGTGTCCCCCAACGCAAACAGGGTGGTGGCCCCCACGTGATCCAGGGTGGGCGTAGACCCTCTTCCGGTCCTTCAGGGCGTCCCGGCTGGGTTGTCGCCCCTGGCATCCCTGACAACAGCATAATGTGAGACAAAATATACCTTAACAACTGTATATTGTGAATAATGTGGATAATGATCTTATGGATATGGTAGTGAATAGTACATCAACCTGAACTAAGGGGCACATTCCTAATTTGGCATGCTTAAAAAGTTAAAGTTATTCATTTTCAACATATAAGGCTATATGGAGACCTAATACCAACCTCTAGAATCATCAAAGGCATTGATAAAGTTGATCAATAGAATTCTTTGAGATAAACATTGAATCATATTTAAGAACAACTAGTGGAAGTTAAAGGAAATTGTCTTTAAGGTGGAGTCACTTAACTAGTTCTTGACAAAGACAAAGGGTTGTGAGAACATGAAGTCATGTAGTTGAAGTAGACACGGGATGAGATACAGGGGCAACAGTAGTCTGCAAATCATGCTGTACATGCTGACAAGACCTGTGACAGGCCAATTTGTTGTGATGACCACCTTCTCGCCTTATGTAGGCTTATTTCCATATTATCTGCAGTGTTGTTGATAGCCTCTAGGATGCACAGAAAATGGTTTCTTAGTTTCAGTGCACTGCTCACAGAGCCAGTAGTACATAGTTTTTTCACCCATCGGCTAAACTGTGTGTTTCACAGGAGCACTTGCAATGGGATATTGTGTCACAGATCCCTCGTTTGTCAACTTTGTTGACTGTAGGAGCCTTCTGAGTATATACCTCCACAATTGGAAATACACTGTTCCAAAGACTGCAGCATGCGTTCTGTCCATGAAGCACACAGATAACATAAAAAAGAAAATGGAACTAAACAGCTTGCACTGGTTGACTGTGCTTGCTGCTGCTAAATCCAGGTGGGGCTCCTTACTGTACGCAGGGACACTTTTTTTGTGAGTCGCCCTGTTTTAGCGAACTAAACAATCTTGATGCACTGAGTGGCATCTTAATGTTTTACAAAGCTTTTTTTTTATTAGTACAAAAACAAGGTATAATGTGTCCTAAAGACTAAGAGTGGTACAATTGCGTACTGCTTTTCTAAACCATACATTTCATTTATATTTGCAGAAACGATGGGCAAATCACTGTTGTTTCACTAGTCAAACAGTTGGAAATGCTGAAAGTCTGAAAACATGAGATGCTCAAATCCTTAACACTGAAAAGAACTTTAAGCATCAGTGGTTGAATATACATTGAGCACTGTTTACTTTTACTGTCCAGCCCCAGCAAGGCAGGGACTTGCCATTAATGAGCCTACAGTCCAAATTTGCTGTTACAGTTAGGAGAGAAGAGTTTCAGGTGTGAATACTAACAAAGGCATTGCTTAGGGACAAAGGACCCCATTTCTAGAAAAGGGGTGTAGCCTTTTGTGAGCCAACATTTCAAAAATAAACGTGGCACTGCATCATCATATCCAATAGCACCAAGTGGCACCCATGTTTGCTAAATCAAATGGATGAGTAATCATTTCAGATCTTTAAAATAAAATAGTTTGGTTTTTTTTTTCCCTGGGAAACAATTATCAGGTAATTCCCCCAAAAAATAAGAATCTTGACTATCAGTTTGAATTGTTTTAAACATTTGCTTTCAATGTTTGCATTTTTATGCAGAAAATAAGTTATATAGCTTCCTGTAAAATTATAATAAAGATGAAATTTGAGGCAATGCACTTCACGTAGCCTTCACATTCCTTCAGCAAGTGCCAACTTGAATTTCCATTTCACTTCAGTATTGTCTGTCTTTGCCTTACTTTTAGAATCGTTTCCACAATTGCTGTCTTTGTTGTTGGATTAATATGCCGTAGCTGTATAAACACTCCAGGCATTTCTAAGATTAAGTGAATCATCTGCAAATGCACACGCACATACAGTAAACGTATGCTTTGTGCAAAAATAACTTGACACAAAATGTATACAGTAATAGCGCACATACTAAATATATACTGTACACAGCCTTTATATTTCTATAGAATATATATATATATATATATATATATATATATATATATAATAAGAACATGTCATAAAGATTTGGGCTCCCAGCAGGTGTAAACTGTTTAATTCACCTTATGGTGGTAAGATACAAGGGAGCATCATGCTAGTTGTGTGATGTTGTGCTGGTTGCTTTAGAGAGGATCAGCTTGTTCTCTGAAGGACCACCGACTTCTCATGACGCCCTTCTTTATATTTGGTCATCTCAGAAGGGGCAGGGCTAGAAGTGATGTTTATTCAATTCTGCAGTCTGACTGTGCAAACCTCTCTTGTTATCCCTCTTGGTAAAGGCATTCACCAAACCAGCATGTCTGATTTTTTTTATATATTTATATATATGTATATATCAAATGAAGTGAATCAGAAAACACAAAAATATAATTAACTCTCCTTTAGTGCCTTATCCACGTCCTGTGCATGGGAAGGCTTATGTTTCTTTGTTCCCACTGTTTTTAGAGGGTGCCTTTTTGTTTCTGACAGACTAGTTTAGTTAGTTGTCAACTGCATATTTCCAAAGTTCAATTTTTATTAGCATTTTGCCCCTTTAGTGTCCTAAACGAAGAACATCATGGGGCAGTATAGCCCCTTCTTTCCAGCTTTGCTGTCAAGCAGAATAATTGAGCATGGTGGAATTGGTTAGGGGTTATTTTTGTAGAGGGTTTAGTATACCCTTCATTGTACTTTTCTGCAGAAGTTGGACCAGGTGCTAAGACTGAAAAACAGTAATAACACAACACAATGTTAGCACTTTATTTTTAATAAAATAGACACTATGAACTGTGCTTCAGCAAATTAGACAAGCTATATAAATATAAAACAGAAGGAACTAGAATGTGTCAAAGACAAATGAGGGCAAATGATATCTCTCATTTAAATAGTAAAAATAAATAAATATAATAAAGTGGAATTTATCTGCAGAGCAAAACCCTTTGACGTTTTTCTGGCACTTTATTATTGCTGTAATTAGACCTATATACTGTATGTCAACAGTCACCAACTTGTTTTCCCAAAGGAAACATACGTTGTCTTTCACATAAATTTTAATTAAAAGTTAAACAAAAAATAAAACCAGCTTGTACTGTTTTCCTAGTCACATATGTAAATGTCTAACTTTAATTCATTTTAATGTTAAATTCCCATTATTGTACGTTGTTCATGCATTTAATTCATATCTCACTGGAAGTCCACTTTATACAAACTTAACTGTGTTGGCGTTCTCTGTCTCTTTCTCTGTGTCACTTCCTCTGTAATGTGAGTTGTTTTTTTACACACTCAGCACTTTAAGGAATTGACAAATGTAGTAGGCAAGAACCATAAATGCTTTAAAGCTTAAGACACAGGCTAGTTTTATTAACCCACTGAAAATCGTCAAGCAAATGACTGAATCAAAACGTGTAATATAAACGTGTAATAAAGTCATACTTTAACAAAAGAAAAACATCTCATTGGCATTTGCAAGAAAAATGATGTTACCTTTCATACAGTATTGTTTTTACACCAGCGATTTAAAACTGGGGACCTTAATGTCAGCTTATGCAAAATGCCGTGTGAACTAATCTGTGTCAGAATGTGTCCTCATTTCTGGCCTGTACTTATCGAGTCAGATGCTGACTTTCGCTGTGCCATGTTAGTAAAATTAGAGCACAAGAAGCAGTGTGGCTCAAATAATGATATTCCAAAACTCTAATTTCTAATGTATTTCTGTTTATGCAAATTATGAAACCCTAAGAGTTGAGTACAAAAAATATTGCAGTTGATTTTATTTAAAGCATGTTTGGTACCATCTTTGGTAATGCTGCTCTGAAAAGAGAAAGCTTTCAAAACAGGAGTGTTATGGAAGGCTTTAACTTATTTAAATGAAAAATGTGAAAAAGTAATGAAATGTTTCTTTTAAATATCTTTAAGATAAAAAACATTATTTTATCTTTCATTCTGGGATCACATATGTAATAGAGGCAAGCAAAAATAATTCTCTTTTATGACATGCAGCACTTTTATTGATTTTATTGAAATCACACAATCTTCCATAAAAATAAATTAATTTTTACAAAAATAAGATTGATTACAAATCAACCTCCACTCCTGAGAAAGAGAGCTAAGCCAGCAGAGTAAAACTTAAAGCACATTTAAAATAGATTGACAGACAATACAGTATGAAAGGAGAGAGATAGACCGATCCATCCATCATCTAACCTGCTATATCCTAACTGCAGGGTCATAGGGGCTGCTGGAGCCAATCCCAGCCAACACAGGACGCAAGGCAGGAAGCAAACCCGGGCAGGGTGCCAGCCCACTGCAGGGCACACACCCACACTAGGGACAATTTAGAATCGCCAACGCGCCTAACCTGCATGTCTTTGGACTGTGGGAGGAAACCCACGCAGACACAGGGAGAACATGCAAACTCCACATAGGGAGGACCTGGGAGAGAGAGATTTTATAATTAAAAACAACCAAAATGTGGATGAATGGATACCTAAATAGATACCTACATACGTAGCTTTATTTTATATACCTTTTTCATAGCAAACATATTACCAAATTTATATGTTTGTTATTATATAACAAGTCTAGATTTTATATTATTATTAATAATATAATTGTAATGTATTTCAAATACTCCTGGACAGGGCAACAATATACTATATATATGTACGTACGTACATACGTACATACATACAAATGCATATACATATTTTAAGTTATTTTCACAGTGAGAGGCCAGGGCTGGGCTATCAACATTACAGCTTAAATTACAAAGCCACACTGCTTAATGAAAAAAAATGAAAAGTGCCATGATAAATACATTGATGAACTATTTTTTGTTTAAAATATTTGTCAGCAGTTTTATCAAACATTGACAAGAGCACAATATCCTAATATGCTAAACCTAGTAATTTTACATTCATAATGTTCTTCTAGTAAGCATATTTTACTGTTGGCAGCAATTTGAAGCCATCTATTGAAATTTGTTAAGACTGGTGTACTGGTAAAATACTAATTAAGCAAAACAACAAGTAAAACATAATTTTTTAAAAAGCTAGATTTATCACACATCTTATAATTTACAATAATTAAGAAGACTATTGTACAACTAAGTAGTGTCAGGTTGTAACCTCCCCATATGTTCATAGCTGGTACAGAGTCATTAAAATGAGGTGCAGATCCTGATCAGATGGTGATTGTATGATTATATTTACAAGTCATAAATTAAATTGCACAGTCACAATTCTATCTACTGTCACAATTTGCTGCCAGTATACACACACACGTATGTGTGTGTACATATATATATATATATATATATATATATATATATATATATATATATGTGTGTGTGTGTGTGTGTATATATATATATATATATATATATATATATATAGCCCCCTTGGGGAATGTGAAGGCTAAAATAATAGATTCTGTCACTTTTAAGAGTCTGTTCATTCAGTCATTCATTCTTCCATTTACTAACCTGCATATCCTGTTCAGGGTTTCAGTGGGGAAAATATGATTATTATATTATCATTTTGCCTAAATTACACAAGCGGTATAATTTCAATGGAATATCAAACTACAGTAGTATGGATAAACAATAATTACTTAATAAAAGAAAGAACAGCATTCGTGTCACCCAGCTGGGAGTGTCTAAATGTGGTCGTGCCCCTTTGTTCACTCATTCTAATCTTTGTAATTCCTACTTTTCTACATTTCATGAGTACATCTGACTCATTAACTCATTCCCTTCTTGTTTAACCTTGGCTTATCAGTCATCTCTACTTATGAGTTACTGAAAATATTGAAATAATAAATTTCTTACACATCATACACTAATAAAGATTATTTAAACAATTTTTGTACATTTAAAGCACTACAGGGCCAATGTAAATCTTTTGTTTAACACAAAAAGGGTTTCTTTACATAGAAATCACCATTAAAACTTTGACCATCTGCACATTCTTTCTTTATCTAATCTAAAGTTTTCTTAATTTTTATATGACAGGGAATTACAAATCTTTTTAAAACCAGAGTGCCTTGCATTTAGAAGCACTTCCTAGAATGAAGTTGTCTTACCTTAAATCCCGCTCTCTTTTAATTCTTTCTCCCAGATTATGGGGGAGTCTGAATTATACACCTGGTCCTTCTGCAAAGATAGAGTACTGTCCTGAGAACTGAGGGCTATTGTCACAATCTTCCGACATTAAAGTGCCTACCTACCGATATGTGTTTGGGAAAAGGAAAATGTGGGAGTTTGCAGTGCTGGTGTGGATTAGATGTTGTTTTCTTAATATTATTTCAACATGTTGTTTAAAAAAATGTAAAATACGGTCATTTTATGCTAAGAAACTTTCATGTAGCCCAACAGGAGTCATTCTTCTTTTATTTTTTTGGAGAATCAAATGTTTTGAAGGATCTTTCATTCACAGTCTCTGAGCTTAGCATTTTAATATTTAGCAGTAACTTTTCACCAGGGGATTATTTATGTTTACTTGTGTAATAAAGAGAGTAAATTTGCATGTATTGATTATACCAGTTAAGCTTTACTTATTTTATATAGCACCCTTCTTCAAAAAGCACCCCATCACAAGGTGCTTACAAGCCAGCAAAAATTAATCTCTCATATTTATATATATTTACATATGTACGTATGTACACTTATACACATATATAAATTTGTGTATATATATATATATATATATATATATATATATATATACACACACGCACACACACATATATATAAATAAATAAATTTTGTGTACATATATGTGTGTGTCTATGTATGTGCACACATACAATCATGCACATTTATATTCTGTATATGCGTATGTATGTACTGTATATATGTAGCCACCTAAATACACACATGTATAGTCCCATGATTAATGCTCTTATATGTATACGTACTGTATGTATAAGACATTCCAATGAAAAATGCTGTCAATGTGATACAGTCCATTGTTCACAAAAGTATTGCAATAAGACACTGGATGTTTATACTATGTTAGAAATGCCCACTCAGTTAATGTTGTGCAACATCACATTAAGCTTAATGTTAGATTTCTATCTAGCAAACATCTCCTTATTTGGGTGTTAAGTATGAACCACGTATAGTTCTGAAAGGCACTGACCACGAGTCCTGATGGAGATCAGCAAGGAACAGTCAGCTCGTAAAAAATCACTTTTATTAGCATCGCTGCCTGAGTTACTCCCCAGAGTTCCAAAAACGTACTTCCACGAAAGCTAAATGCTTTGTAATACTTTGAAGTAACCCTCCTGGTTTTAGCAGTCTAAATCTAGTATCTGTTCTCGGATTTTGTTTGTTTTATTTGTTTAATATTCTGAAGCATATCTCAGTGATGATAACAGCAGTTGCATTCATTATGATTTGATGTTCTACTAGATTTCCAGAACTTACATAAGTTCAAAAATGCATAACCAAGGTTAAGAATGACTATTGAAGATGCTTAACCTGTAGATTTTGTGGCCAAATATGGGATAAGAAATTTTGTGCCGCAATGAGAACACTAAACGTTGCATTTCAGAAATTTAGGGACTGCTGAATCATATAGTCCAGATCACCTAATTTAGTGTAGACTCATGTTACAACCAGTTTGATAAGGTGTATACTTGGCAGCAAGAAAGACTAGGAAGGCAAGTGGGTATGTGTCCCCAAGTGGATAATCCTAGGGTGCAATGACGTTCTGGAGGAGGGAGGAAAGAGGATAAAGACACTAAGACAATAGCAGACAAAGGAATTAGTGAAATGACTGTCCTTTTCTGTAAGATTCCTGACCGAAAAAGCTGTGTTTCCACATTCCTTCCAGTATATTGTGCCACTGCGATTGCTAGACTTGAGTGGGTCACATAATTTGCAGAATCATACGTTTGTCTTTTCTCATATTTTTAATTCGTTTAGTATACTTAATTAAAGCACCCTCGTCAAAGCAAAAATGTGAGCGTAATAAGGGCATTTTGTTATCTTGTGTGTTATTTAATTTATTGTCAATGATCCCATGTGATGAGTCTGATGTTGCCAGTTGTGAGCTGTCTGGACAATTTGCAGCATTTAAAGCTTGTGTTGTCCAGATGAAATATAAGCATTGAGGTCAAACAGGACCAGTGCACCATACATTGTGTTGGGATGGGGCATATTTATAAAAGCAATGGATAAGTGTCAGTGTTTTCGGTGTTTGATTTATCAGTAAAATGTTACAAAGTAAAATCCAAACTATTGCTTTTACTCATTAATGATTTGTAATTGTGTTTGTCAGTCATTACTGTGTATTTTGTGGTGCATGAACTGCTTCTCCCTCTTGGTTTCCTTCCAGTTTTTTTAAATGATAGGAAAAGGAGAGTTTGAGGGCAATGAAAGTGGGATTTCAACTTAATCTGTTACTTCTCAGTTCTAAAAAATCATTGACATTGTCATTATTGTTTTATTTGATATTAATGGTGTACCTCATATTATAATGAAAACTGTATCAGATTTTTTTTTCTATGAGTAAAAGAAAAAAGCTTTTAATGAACTGCTGTTAAAAAAAAAAAATCCAGGAAGCAAAACACTGCAATATGAACATAGAGAGTTTATGGAGTCTGGTACATGTCAGATATTTCAATAATTTGTGGTTCGTCCAAATACTTACTGGGAAAGCACTTAGAAATGTCCACAAAAGTCTTTTAATGTCTCTGAAGAATATTTGAAAGTTGTACAGATACCTTTAGAGTGAATGAATTACTGTTGTGTCACGAGACCAGAAAACCCACTTCAGCTTAATGTATTCAGCAAACGGCAACGATATCTACGGTTGCCAAATACATGCACGTAACACTAATTTTTTTTTCCTTAATCTGTTTTCTATAACTGTGACTATTATTGTATATTTTTTTTACCAGATATTACTAGCAAGTCCTTGAGAGATCAAATTTAGAAGCACAAAGGTAATCCCATCCAAGCATTGCACATATCTGTACTATCATAACAGACTTCAAAACATGCCCTGAACATTCATTGCACCAAAAAATGTTTTATTTCCTCATAGCTCCCAGCAATAGTTCAGTGTTTGGGACCACATATAGTTCAGTCTTCATTTAGTCATGATACCCTGTAGTATTTTAAATGTTGTCCTGTTACTTAAGATGAGATTGTTACTTTTATATTTGTCTAAGCGTGTACTAATGCGACCTCTTCTGACTAAGTCCTCATCACCTCTGACTGAAGTACCCTATACTTATCCTATCATTCCTAGATCTATGAAAAGCAATAGCTTACCACCCACTGACACCAAAGTGCCAGCACTAACAAACCTTCCACCAAATGCAGTGATGGTGGATGAATTGTTTCTTCAAGGCCTTACATGTGAATGTTTTAAAAAAAATTAAACAACACCTGTCAACTTTTGTAGTTTAATACATTCCACCATGATTTAGATAAAAGATGAAAATGAATGGAATCTGCTTGGGCAACACATATAATGACAATGCAACACCTACTACTAATTATTACAACATTAACATTCTTTTATGCATTAAAGAGTTAATTTAATTAAACCTGAATTTATTGAGTAATAACACTAGATGAATGGTATTGAAAAGAGTTCTTTACCAGATGAACATTTCTTGATTTAACTGAACACATTAAGTTCACTGGTGGGTTTCTGGTCTTTTGTAGCTGACTGCTATTGCAGTAAGGAAACTAACCTAATGAGTAGTGACTAATATAAAAAAAAAAGAAAACTTCTAGAAATAAATTAAATGGACAATACATTGTCTTGTGTCTTTTTCTTTTGCCCAGATTTATCAAGGTTATTGATGAAATTCCATTAAACATTAACTCAGCATCACATTGGTCACAGCTCTAGGAAACTGGAAACAAATGCAGACACAGTTACTATCTGTTCAGAGTTTTCAGATTCTCCCCTTTCATCATGGCATTTTTTTTATTATATATGCTTTTTTTTTTTTTGTTTTCTCCCAAATCTTAAAAAATATACAGGTTAGGTTCATTGGTGACCGTAAATCAATCCAGTGTGCATGAACATGATGTTCTAACTCCTCATTTAGGCTCCGTTCCTGTTTTGGCCCTCATTCAACCCCAAATTGCATTAGGTGGGATCAGGAAGGACAAAAAAGGTTACTGGTATCTTACCAATTAGAAATAAAATGTGTCTTTAAAAAAAAAACACAATGATCTTGCCGCCATTTTGGGTCACACACTTGCATTACCAAGACATCTTTCTATTCTAAAACAATGTACTTTCCACCGAGAAATCTACTGTGCAGATCTCAAGGAAAATCAGCCTTATTTGTTTAAAATACAAGTTTCTATTGTTGTACCAAAGTGTCTGGCTGCTCCAGCCCTATGACCCTGTGGCTAGAGGTATGAAGTGAAGAGTCTTGGCACAGGGCGATGTGGGTGTTTCTCTATGTTGTCCTGGCAGAGTTCTTTATTACTTCTTTCTACGTTTGTATTCTTTAACATGTAGCCTTTGTAAAAATGCCTCAGATTTCATAGACTTACCTCTGTGTATAAGGTATTGTACTTTATAACTTCTCCCCACCTTCTCTTCTACATCTATAACCTTGGGGAATTACATAGGACAAGCAGGAGTTAAGTTACAACTTTGAATAATGTATTATTGATAATATTCACAAAATAACAATAAGCCAAGTACTAATATAAGTGAATGTTGACAACCATACAACCTGATGAATGCTGATGTGTAGTTTCAGGCGGCACACAGACTTGTTAGTTACTGAAATGTCTTTAGTTAAGTCATCATTTCTTGCTTTCTTCACGACAGGCCACATGTCTGTCTCAATATGGCTGCTGGGCTGTGCTCTTTAGTGTGTTGTCCTATTCAGGGTAATGGTGTGAGAGAGAGAGAGGGAGGGGTAAAGCAACCAAATGTATACATTCTCTGTTCAAAACCTACAGCCAGTAGGGCATCGTGGTACAGAATGGCTTCTCATTCAAAACCAAACGACCAAAGTTAGACCAGTAGAATTTGGGTGCGACACATCCTCCAGTTGCTGGCTTCATTTCATACTTGCCTCCAATAACCATTTGTTGAGTGAAACTTGCCAGCCAGTTAGTTTCCCTTTCATGTGGTTGTTAATTGAGAAGAGTATGTCCTGCAGAGAATCACTTGCCTGACCAGTTTGAGACATTTCCCCCAACCCTGCCATAAAATTCACTTCCGGACTCAGTCCATAATGCTCCTGGGTTGGATAGACATGAAAGCATATCACTGAAATAATACACTAATATTACATTTGCTTTGCCTGACCTATAAATAAAGACATACAAATTATTTATATTTATCATTACACCAAAACAGCAACCTAATATCATAAATTAACGAGTGTATGACTTCAGTTAGAGGGTGGCACGGTGGCACAGTGGCACAGTGGGTAGCGCTGCTGCCTCGCAGTTAGGAGACCCGGGTTCGCTTCCTGGGTCCTCCCTGCGTGGAGTTTGCATGTTCTCCCTGTGTCTGCATGTGTTTCCTCCTGGTACTCCGGTTTCTTCCCACAGTCCAAAGACATGCAGGTTAGGTGCATTGGCGATTTAAAATTGTGCTTGGTGTGTGTATGTTGGCACCCTGCGGTGGCCCGGGGTTTGTTTCCTGCCTTGCGCACTGTGTTGGCTGGGATTGGCTCCACCAGACCACCGTGACCCTGTAGTTAGGATATAGAGGGTTGGATAATGGATGGATGACTTCAGTTACAAAAGACACCTTACTATTGGTATATTGTACCATAAAGGGAGTCTCCTTAAAACTACGTACATCGTGTTTAGCTAGCTAATATATAAATGTATTCTTTTGTTAAATAATATTTCAATTGCATGATGTTACAATTTAAAACTTGCCTTGTTAAGTTTGAAGAGTTTTTGAATTATTTTTGTAACACCCTCATAAGAAATAATTGGGAAATGCTGCTTCATAATTTAAGAAAATAATGTGGCTGCATACCTCCTGTGCTACAGGACCATAACACTGTCTCAAGGACATAATCATAAGAATATTTTTTGATATTAAATTGTGACATCATCTCATGGAAATAGTATATTATCGTAGTAGCTAGCTGATGTCTCTGAAAATTGGTAGCACAAGTACACGGACTGCTGCATTACACAGATCTTGAGATGGTTCGTAGTACATTCAACAAGAACAGAAAGATTGAAAAATACAGGCAGAGGAGAGAGTCAACAGCAGACCCATGCAAGAAAATGTGGATATTTTTCTGGTAGCTCCTGGCGAGAGAACGCGACGGTGAGAAGGACGATCGGAGATTCTAGCTGTGCTACACAACTGGGAACAGTGCAGCAGTGTCCATGTCAAGTGACAAGTTGTACAATTGTTATTTTTTAAGGTACTTCTAGTAACCAGTAACAATGTTAATGTGTGGCTAGTGATGTTAAGTTTCCTGGAGTACATGCGGACAATTTCTCTTTATTAAATAAATGCATCCATTGTTGGGATTAACTGCTATCAATGTGTGTCTCGGTCTTTTCATCTCAGTGTTTGTTTCAGTATATTTAACATGAGAGTATTTTCAGATAATGGCTGGTTAAACACCCACAATGTAACAAGTTAATCTGAATATAACAAATGATCTTTTGTTATTAGAGTCATATACACCTTCATTTATGATGTTAGACACTTCATCCATCTCTGCTGGAGCCAATCCCAGCCAACGCAGGGCGCAAGGCAGGAAACAAACCCCAGACAGGGCACCAACCCTCCGCTGGATGTTAGACTTTATAATCAAAATGTATATTCATTTATTTATTAATGCTTGGCATCCATAGGTCTCTGTCCAAAATTTAATTCTGTCTTCTCCGTAACATTGCCTGCCTCTGTCCATTTCGGTCCTTTAATGATGCCCAGACTGGGGTTCGTTGTTTCCTAATGTCTCATATTGATTACTGTAAATCCCTCTTCTACACAGAGGCTACAGTATATTCAGAACTCCACAGCCACACAAAGCGTTCTGCTCATGTCTTTCCTGTTTTCTCCAAGGAATAAATTTGAGATTCTGCTTCACACCTTCAAAGCCCTACATAACTTTTCCCCCACTCTACCTCACTCAGCTCCTTACGCTCCTTGTCGCTGTCTCGGGTCCTCGAGCAGTAACCTCCTTCCTGTCCCACACGGCAGACTCTCCACCCTGGGGGGCAGGCCCTTCAGTGTTATGGGCCCTCAACTCTGGAACTCTCTTCCTCAGTCTCTCTGGTATGGCTCCTCTTTCTGCACCTTTAAATCTTCTGTGTGATTTTTTTTTTTTTTTTACTCTGTATGTAAAGCGACCTCGGGTTTGTGAAAGGCGCTTTATAAATGCAGCTTATTATTATCATTTATCCTCCGAACCAGCCAGTGTCTTTGTCAAGGTAGCCCTGTCCTAAGACTCTCCACCTTACTCTTCCAGCCACAGGTCCCTAAATGACGTCAAAGGGTGCTGTGATCGAAGCAGCCACTTGAGGTCTGCTGCCAGACCCTTCTCTGTTCTAAAGGAACTGGACACTTTTTTTTGCATTAATATTTTCCTGCTGTTACTCCATGTTTCACCTTCTCACAGCAGAAAAATTAGACATCTTATGCCTTTGCATTCTACCTGGCAGCTTTTAGTTTTTGATAACATTTATCAGCATTTATACCTTGTACCAGAATTCATTGGTGCACTCTTCCATTTTATTTTTCCAGGTCTTTGGAGATGAGTCTTTTGGATGTGTGTGTGGTTCTAGTGGGACGGATTTGTGTGGACATAGACACGCTCTGGTGCTACCTGCATTCTTATTTACCTTCTCCTCAGTCCCTTAGTTTCTCTTATTTACTGTGCTCAACACAAATTTTTACAGTGAAAGAGATTTAAAGCATTGTTTATTTCGGAATCCTGGTTAATGGCATTGAATGTTTCCAGATTTGCTAACAAAACTGAATTAGCCAACCCTAGAAAGAGTGGATCAGCTACTCTCTTGTGATGCACCGTGTTGCCCTGAAAAATTGGCACAGGTTCAGGTGGTGCTAACATATCCTGTTACATGGTAATGGAGCTGGGTGGACATTCTTTTTAGTTGCTGAATTCCTCTGCGAAACCATTATCATGTTCCTCCTTCCAAGATTAGACTACATTTTGTGTTTCTAAATTGCACATTCCCTTAATGTATCTCTGAAACAACCAGCCTGTCTAACGTGGAAGAAAGCAGGGAGACAAAAACACAGGCAGGAGAAAGCTTCTCAGTGCACTTTTATTTTCTTCTCGTGAGAAGCCGTGTAGCAGGCGGGATGGCTGCCGAACTGAGGCACAAAACTTTCTTTATAACACCACAATTTTCTTTCACACTAATCGGAGCCTTCCCAATGCTGATTTCTAATGCCACCCATTGATGGTTTATCGGGTCCTTGCTTCACAATAGAGAATTCTAGGATGAGCCTAACTCTAATCTTGAAAATTTCATTAATACTATCCATGTGCGCCCAACTACGTTGCGCGTGTTAAAGTTGTCTGTGAAGGGCTCCCTGTTTAAACGCAGCTGCCAGTCGTGAACTGGGCCCTATGATATTTTATAAGGGAAACAAAATTACAAAAGAAAACCCTTGGACATTGATTCGATAGGAACGGCCTACTCAGAATCACTGTCCGAATAGTAATTATGTGGTGGTGTAGGAGCATTTCTGCTTCTGTCCGTTCACAGTCCATCTCGTTTTCACGATGCTATCGTTTCCTCTCACGATGTCTTCTCAACCTTTCTCCAATCTCGCAGGTTGCTTTGTGGCAATCCAAAGAGTAAGGCAATATACACGGAGCAGTGGTTATAAAAGGGGGACACATAGGTATCCAGGCTCTTTAAGCATAAATAGGGATCACTTCACTGACATGTGAGCAAGCCACGGTTCAAATGTGAGACGCGCGGCACTCAGCTACAACGTAACAATAATAATTTTCCAGATCGTGCTGTTACGTTGTCATTCATTTTTCCCACTGTCTTTCTTTCATTCATATGGTATGTAGGCACGTACCTTTTATCTTCGGCAATCTCGTTCTCTAACCAGGCCTCAGGAGCTAACCCACCACCCCTTTCGTTATTCTGGCACATTGTTGACATCCGTGAGTAACAACAACGTACTAAACTGAAAGGTGGTCTACGCATGCGTGGAATTCGTGGACAAACAAAGATCAAGAACTAAATGAAGATCTCTTTAGTTAATTTAAAGCACAACAATTTGTTTAGTTTGAATGTCTGTGTTTTGAGGTGTGACTGGAGTACTACAGTCTTCAGTAGTATAAGCCTGGAGGAGATTCTTAATGCAATGCCTATGTTTTAGCTGTCTCTCTACTGCCATTTAGTGCTTCTTCTTCTAATTCATTCGCAGACAAACAAAGATCAAGATCCAAATGAAGATTATATAGAGAGATTAATTCTGGCTCTGTCGTTTGTGTGGATAGAGATCCCTAAGAATTGGAAACCAGGAAACATTATCACATTATTTAAAAATGTTGGGCTGATTTAAATAATTATAGGCCATCAAGTTTAGCATCCATTAGGGATAAATTGATGGAAGCAATTACAGGTAAAATTCCATTACAACGAACTCCCAGGGAACTAAAAAATATTTCGTTATAACGAAAATTTCATTGTAATAAGAATTTGTATTTGTTACTATAGTGCCTTCTTTAACTTGTGCCCAGGCATTTGCAATCATTTCAATAGCTTCTTTTGTGTTAATTTTAATCTCCTCCTGCCTACAAGTTATGCTGATGATAATTTTTCTCAGCGTTTCCTTGCGATAATACACTTTCCCAAAGCGCGATTGCAACGTCTGTGGAAGATTGTTTGTCCGTTGCCGGGGCAGGGCAAAAACAGGCTCAATGCGCTGCAGTGAAGTGATAAAGAAGCAAATCATAAAAGATTGGGGTCGTGCTATAAGTCCCTGTCTTCAACCCCAAAACACGAGGCTGAGTCCCAGTACTTTAGGAAAACCAGCTTTATTCAGCTTGAAACAGGAACGGTACACTTATTTATTGTAGCGTGATCTGCCACTCTGCTATACACAGACACAGCAGTCAGGCAGCATCACCCATCGATATCTTTTCTGTTTGCTTTGGTGGAGAGACACAGAATATCTTTGAGCCAGCTGTTGCCCCGGCAACAGATAAATAGTCTTCCATAAACGCAGAGATAGCACTTTGTGACGCTCTTCTGCATGTCATCCAGTTAGGGGAGGTCCCAAGAGAGTTTACAAACCTCACATTTTCTTGAATGAGTGCCGCATTAATAGGAATGTTTCTTGAACGAGCATCTCTGGACCACATAAAAACGGCTTTTTCGATGTCTTCAAATGCAGCATTTCACATACATTTGCAACCTGAGATTGTTTTTTCTTTTTTTGCTCGGTCTTTCAAGAAAGTTGACAGTGTCGATGGCGAAATTCCAAATTCACTGGCAACGTCTTTTTTTTTGCCACAATCGAGAGCTGCAAAAATGTAAAGTTTTTTTTTCTATATGAACTGTTATCATTTTTTCGTGTCTGCCGTTTCTATAGGAGGGTGACAATGAGTTAAATTCCAATAGATGTTTTTTAAATGTTGAAGAGCAATAAGCAAAAGGTATCACTGAAAACCGCAGGAAACAAAAAGGGCAAAAAAAAAACAGTACGAGGAAAGTTCGAAGAAAGAAAAAAAAAAAGACAATATTTCTGTTTGGGGATCGTTGTGCACAACTGAGCTGCGACCACAGAACTAACTTCTCAGTGGATGATTCATTCAGGCATTTCAAGATCTTTTGGGCACTTCGTTGTAATGAAAGTATCTGCTGAATGTACTTCGTAGTAATGAGATTTCTATAGACTCGCGTCATATGGGGAAACTGTCGGGACCATAAAAATATTTCCTCATAATGAAAATTTCGTTTTAAAGATATTCGTTATAACGGAATTTTACCTGTATTAAGGAAAATTAAAGTACAGTACAAGGAATGGGTGTACTGGTAAACAGTCAGCATGGGTCCGACAGGGGAGTTCATTTTTCATGAATATCCTGGAATTCTGTTTGGAAAGAACCAAGTCATACCACAAGAGAGTTGCTTATTACATTGTTAAATTTTTGGAAATATTTTGATAAAGTAGCACGTGTGAGGTTAATTGTTAAACTACAAGAAGTTGGAATTCGAGGCACAGTTTATAGATTCATTTGGTAACAGAACAGGAAGTCTTATAACTTTAGAATTTCTTCAGTGAAATCCACTACTTGTTCCTTAGGCCCAGTCGAAAAGAAACTAGAGAAAAGCTCGACAGGTGTTCTGGCAGCAGTTCATGTTGCACTAATAGTATCAGTCATCAGACCATTGCTTAAAAAGTCAGATCTAGACACAGAAATGATTAATAATTATAGACCCATTTCTTATGTACCATTACTCTTTAAATTACTTAAACTAGTCACCACACAGCTTCACTCTTTACCTTAAACATCACAATTTAGTTGAGAAATTCCAGTCTAGTTTCCGCACCGGACATGGTACAGAAATGGCACTAATCTGTGTTGTAAATGACATTCTGAATTCTTCTGATCCTGAAAATTCCACAGTAGTTATGTCGCTAGATTTAAGAACACAGTTTGACACCACTGACCGTTCTATTTTACTACACAGGCTGCAAAATGACTTGTGTCTCACAGGCACAGTGCTGGCCTGGTTTAGTTCTTATTTAAGTGTCTTGACAGTAGTCCAAATCTTATACTCGGAAGTCAGGGCTCAGTACTCGGCCCTTTATCGTTTACAATTTACATGCTTCCTTTGGGAACTATCATTAGAAAACATATCATGAATGTTCACGTTTGTGTAGATGACACCCAATTTTACCTTACTTTTATACCAAATGATTTTTCTCTGATGCTGTTTTTGTGGAACATGATCGATAAAATAGAGTCTTGAGTCATCGTTATATATGAACTACAAAAGTGGCCATCCTTTATTTTTCCCACATGCCTTGTTGAAAGTATTATGGCAGACTGAAGAAATTGAAAACTTTCTTTAATCCACTAGGTTCATTAACATACAACAATCATGAAGCATTTCAAACACACCAATCAGCATAAAGATAAATGGTATAGTCTAGAAACGCACCTTGATTTTAAGTATTATGTAAAGTCCCAAAATATTGAGAGCTATTTGGTGGATACCTGGTTTAAAGAAATAATCTTGCATGTAAACGTCTTTCAGAAAATAATAGATTTATATAAAGTTAAATATCACATATAATCTCATTTTCTAACTTGAACATGCTAATACAAATGACAGGATGTCCTAATTAAATGAGCAGGTAATTTCTACAACATTTTACTATTACACTTCCTCCCTTTCGTTCTTTCAGAACAACTAACTAACTAGTTTTAAACTTGAGTTTTTAATATTATCATGAAAGTCGTTTAAAGAGATTTCATTTAATATAGTTCAGTCTTCTTGACATAAAGACATCAATAAATAATAAGAACACCAATTTCTGATATGAGCAAGTCCTGCTACCATCTAGAAATATATTTGAGATTATTCAAGAGCAGAGTTTTGATATCGAGGTAGTGCCCCAGTCTGGAGTTGGCTTTATATGTGGAGCACGGATCCCTTCTGTAACCTGGAGGCTGTGGCAGTTTGGAGTAACAGTTAAAATGGGCTGAAATAGCAAATCCCACACTACCCTTCGGGCAAATCTGGAAAAACATTTGATCAACAGGCAGGGAGAGTACCATTAAAAAAGAAATGGGACATGCCCAATGCGAAAGGAGCCCACTTTGGAGCTTGGGCAGTTCTGGTAGAGCTTGTAAAACGGGTAGCAGCGATTTGTTTGTGCAGTTAAATTAACATACTGTAAGTGGGTAGTGGGCACAGTCCAGATTACATGCAAACGTTAATCTTTAAAGGTAAAGGTGTCGTCAGTGGGCCTATAGATTGAGGGCAATCTAAAAATATTTACTCTGACACATCATTTTTGCACTAAGAGGCTGACCATGTTATACTAGTCACATTTTTTAAACTACTTGCTATTATATTAATTAACTCCATTGGTGTTCCAGATAAATCCAAAAGAAATTGAGTTGAGAATAACCATGCAGTATGTTCAATAATATGAACAATAGTTACGATTATTCAGTGTTGATCATGTAAGAGTTCAATTGCCTCGTTGTACTTGCAGATATTTAAGATTTCCTCCTATAGCCCCCATCAAGCCATGATTCAAATTCTCCTGGAAAGATGTTGCAATAGATCAGTGGTTCTCAATCTGTGGAGCAGGCCCCCCTAGGAGGGCGCAAAGTAACAAATAGGGGGTGCGAAGATGTGAAAAAAAGAAAACAAGAATCGAAAATATGAAAAATACATCTATTGAAATCAAAACAAATTAACTTAAACTACATTCTGATACTAGAAAAATAAATATAGAGTTAGATAAATGTTGATAAAAGTTAAGTAGGTCTAATAAAATATGCATCTATGATATCATTAATTTAAAAAAAAAACAAATTTGGTATATAGTGGGCTCCTTTCAAAAAAAACATTAATGGGGCGCGAAAACTCGTGTGTCGCAAATACTTATAGGTTGAGAAACGCTGCTATAGATAAATCGATACGAATTACGTTGTTGCAAAATTCCTTCTATAGTGGGGTATTCAGTTTTATGCGATAGATATTGGGGTCTAGTATCCCTAAGCAAAGGACTTAGTATCAAAAACTCTTGAACCATTGTGGATGGGTGTCTTCTATAATTCGGGACCCACAAAAATGATTTTTTTTCTTTTAAGGGTCTGAGGTTACCAGCACATACTGTAACACCTTAAATTTTTACTCGGCTTGTTTTCAATAGGGACCGTGACCCCTTATCTGGAGCTGAATGAAGGTTCAGTAATTAATTGGTTGGTTGGTTTGACCCATGGCTCGATCCCCTTCTGGAGATGGAACCTTTCATCAGTAAAATGTGTGTGCTGCCAGTGCAGGAAGTCGTTGACTTACAACCTTATTTGGTTCTGATGGACCAGTCGTAAGTCGATCTGGACAGAAGACAGACCAGTATATGCTTTCAAACCTGACTGCATGTATAGTACTGTGTTTAGTACTGACATTTGTGTGTCGAGATCAATTGCCTTTTTTCCTGTAATTGTAAGACAAATGTAACTGAATGTAGTCGAAACCACTACAGGTAATAAATTGAGACAGAGGTGAATGAGTCTTGGCATACAGAGCTGGCATGGAGAAAGAATCGTTTGCCAGTGAGACGTGGTAGAGGTCATAAGTCGATAGGTTGTAAGTCACCCACTACCTCTTAGAAGTTCCTGGTATGGTTCATTTCACCTCAAAGTCAACCAAATTCTTTCTTTGTAGACTTCAGCTGTAGCCCAGTCACTAATTTCAAACTCGTGCTGTTATCTCCAATGGGTTAGGAAGAGCCGCTTTAACCTGCAGGTATAAGACTTGAGGGTTTTGGTCTGTATTAGTCAGTATTGCAATGCTTCATCTGTGATTGTTGAAAGTTACTTCTGGATCCCATAAAGGAGGGGGAGATGCCAGCTGTTGTAATGATGGTCCTGTTATTACCTCTTGGGGTGTTAGGCCTCCTTCATTGAAAGTTCCTCTTATTAATATTAATGGCTGTGGTAAATTAGATGGTCATTTTAATCAAGTTTCTGCTTAGTTAATTTGTTTTTTTGATAATCAAATTGAAATCTTCAGAAGGTAAGAACAATATGCAAGCTTACTTTAACTCTTTCAGGGCAGACGTTGACTTTTGTCGAAATTCAGGGGTAGAGGAAGGTGTTCAGCTGTCAACGACCACAAAACTCGCCGTTACATTTTAGTTTGACTCACTTTGTTAGAAGGAAAGTTAGTGTCGTTGATTTGACCTCGATTCCTTACGCGCGCATGAGTAGCGAAAGAGCAAACAGCCTCTAAAATGGCATCGACGTCTGGCGAATGACCAACGCAAAGGCACAAAGCCAAATACTCTGTGGACAACATTTTGCGTATTACTGTTAAATCAGACTCTGTCTTGCCGCCTTCTCACAAGCTCATCTAAATCCAGGTGAAGTTAGGAGTGGTTTCCTAAACTTAGATAATTTATAACATGCTAGTTCTCTTCCTCGTTAATAGATGGAGCAGAATTGTGGCACCCTGAAATTTTGGAGTCAGTTAGGATGGTTTTTCCACTCGGAGACACCTGATCAGTATGGGCACAGATCACCTGCAGTCTGTCCCATGTCAATGTGTATATACACTTTATACTGTATAGATTTGTGAGACAATATCTGCCAAACAATACAAAGAGTACACAACACCTACTTTGCCCTTATTGGTGCTCGTCGGGTGTACACACTTTTGCATTCCCTCACATGGATGTCATCGGCTGAAACGAAGCCTCTGATGCTGCGCCACAGGGGCTCTGGTTTGCTTATATGGCAGGAGGAAGATCAGAGTATCGACTGGCCGACCAACCACAAGCATTACCTGGTAGGTAACCATCTCAATGAGTGTTTCCCAAACTTGGTCCTGGGGACCCCCTGTGGCTGCAGGTTTTGATTCCAATTAGCTTCTGCTTTTAATTGAACTCCTGGGCTAATTAAGTAATGTTTTATTTCTTAAGTTCTGTGTTTAGGGAACAATATAGAAATTAGAAAGCTAAGTTTGGTAAAAAAAAAAAATTAAATGTACCAAGCAGTTATATTGGAATAATGTTTTTCTTTTTAACAGTATTTTCTTCTTGATTTTCTTTTTACTTTTCAAGGTGTTCTAAGTGTTAAATTAATCCATTATTTACTAATTAGTGGCTCTGACTCTACCTTTGATTATTTAGTGTTGTTTGCCAGCGTTTCTGCTGTGCTCATTTTTAACTGTCATTATTAAGATACAATGAAGAGGGCAAAACTGCTAGAGAAAGGGCAAAGTATAATGAAATCAACAAAAGAGAGTTGAGCATTTAAATCAATAGCAAAAGCAGAAATATTTATAAATGTCTTATAAATGTAAAAATCATGCTGCTGTGCCTTTCTGAGTGTCGAATAAAAGAAAAAGAACACCAGCTAATTAAATGAGCTCAGTGCTATAAGGTGTTGTCACTGATTAGGAATCTGGTTGGAACAAAAACCAGCAGCCACAGTGAGACTGGGAAACACTGGTCTAAATAATCAGAGGGCGATTCAGAACTAGGAATGAAATATATCTATATATATATACAGTGGTGTGAAAAACTATTTGCCCCCTTCCTGATTTCTTATTCTTTTGCATGTTTGTCACACAAAATGTTTCTGATCATCAAACACATTTAACCATTAGTCAAATATAACACAAGTAAACACAAAATGCAGTTTTTAAATGATGGTTTTTATTATTTAGGTAGAAAAAATCCAAACCTACATGGCCCTGTGTGAAAAAGTAATTGCCCCCTGAACCTAATAACTGGTTGGGTCACCCTTAGCAGCAATAACTGCAATCAAGCGTTTGCTAACTTGCAATGAGTATTTTACAGCGCTCTGGAGGAATTTTGGCCCACTCATCATTGAAGAATTGTTGTAATTCAGCTTTATTTGAGGGTTTTCTAGCATGAACCGCCTTTTTAAGGTCATGCCATAGCATCTCAATTGGATTCAGGTCAGGACTTTGACTAGGCCACTCCAAAGTCTTCATTTTGTTTCTCTTCAGCCATTCAGAGGTGGATTTGCTGGTGTGTTTTGGGTCATTGTCCTGTTGCAGCACCCAAGATCGCTTCAGGTTGAGTTGACGAACTGATGGCGGACATTCTCCTTCAGGATTTTTGGTAGACAGTAGAATTCATGGTTCCATCTATCACAGCAAGCCTTCCAGGTCCTGAAGCAGCAAAACAACCCCAGACCATCACACTACCACCACCATATTTTACTGTTGGTATGATGTTCTTTTTCTGAAATGCTGTGTTCCTTTTACGCCAGATATAACGGACATTTGCCTTCCAAAAGTTCAACTTTTGTCTCATCAGTCCACAAGGTATTTTCCCAAAAGTCTTGGCAATCATTGAGATGTTTCTTAGCAAAATTGAGACGAGCCCTAATGTTCTTTTGCTTAACAGTGGTTTGCGTCTTGGAAATCTGCCATGCAGGCCGTTTTGCCCAGTCTCTTTCTTATGGTGGAGTCGTGAACACTGACCTTAATTGAGGCAAGTGAGGCCTGCAGTTCTTTAGACGTTGTCCTGGGGTCTTTTGTGACCTCTCAGATGAGTCATCTCTGCGCTCTTGGGGTAATTTTGGTTGGCCGCCACTCCTGGGAAGGTTCACCACTGTTCCATGTTTTTGCCATTTGTGGATAATGGCTCTCACTGTGGTTCGCTGGAGTCCCAAAGCTTTAGAAATGGCTTTATAACCTTTACCAGACTGATAGATCTCAATTACTTCTGTTCTCATTTGTTCCTGAATTTCTTTGGATCTTGGCATGATGTCTAACTTTTGAGGTGCTTTTGGTCTACTTCTCTGTGTCAGGCAGCTCCTATTTAAGTGATTTCTTGATTGAAACAGGTGTGGCAGTAATCAGGCCTGGGGGTGGCTACGGAAATTGAACTCAGGTGTGATACACCACAGTTAGGTGATTTTTAACAAGGGGCAATTACTTTTTCACACAGGGCCATGTAGGTTTGGATTTTTTTTCTCCCTAAATAATAAAAACCATCATTTAAAAACTGCATTTTGTGTTTACTTGTGTTGTATTTGACTAATGGTTAAATATGTTTGATGATCAGAAACATTTTGTGTGACAAACATGCAAAAGAATAAGAAATCAGGAAGGGGGCAAATAGTTTTTCACACCACTGTATACTGTGTATATATATATATGTATGTATATATATATGTATATATATATATATATACCCTCACCTAAAGGATTATTAGGACCACCATACTAATACGGTGTTTGACCCCTTTCGCCTTCAGAACTGCCTTAATTCTACGTGGCATTGATTCAACAAGGTACTGAAAGCATTCTTTAGAAATGTTGGCCCATATTGATAGGATAGCATCTTGCAGTTGATGGAGATTTCTGAGATGCACATCCAGGGCACGAAGCTCCGCTCCACCACATCCCAAAGATGCTCTATTGGGTTGAGATCTGGTGACTGTGGGGGCCATTTTAGTACAGTGAACTCATTGTCATGTTCAAGAAACCAATTTGAAATGATTCGAGCTTTGTGACATGGTGCATTATCCTGCTGGAAGTAGCCATTAGAGGATGGGTACATGGTGGTCATGAAGGGATGGACATGGTCAGAAACAATGCTCAGGTAGCCCGTGGCATTTAAACGATGCCCAATTGGCACTAAGGGGCCTAAAGTGTGCCAAGAAAACATCCCCACACCATTACACCACCACCACCAGCCTGCACAGTGGTAACAAGGCATGATGGATCCATGTTCTCATTCTGTTTACGCCAAATTCTGACTCTACCATTTGAATGTCTCAACAGAAATCGAGACTCATCAGACCAGGCAACATTTTTCCAGTCTTCAACTGTCCAATTTTGGTGAGCTCGTGCAAATTGTAGCCTCTTTTTCCTATTTGTAGTGGAGATGAGTGGTACCCGGTGGGGTCTTCTGCTGTTGTAGCCCATCCGCCTCAAGGTTGTGCGGGTTGTGGCTTCACAAATGCTTTGCTGCATACCTCGGTTGTAACGAGTGGTTATTTCAGTCAAAGTTGCTCTTCTATCAGCTTGAATCAGTCGGCCCATTCTCCTCTGACCTCTAGCATCAACAAGGCATTTTCGCCCACAGGACTGCCGCATACTGGATGTTTTTCCCTTTTCTTACCATTCTTTGTAAACCCTAGAAATGGTTGTGCGTGAAAATCCCAGTAACTGAGCAGATTGTGAAATACTCAGACCGGCCCGTCCGGCACCAACAACCATGCCATGCTCAAAATTGCTTAAATCACCTTTCTTTGCCATTCTGACATTCAGTTTGGAGTTCAGGAGATTGTCTTGACCAGGACCACACCCCTAAATGCATTGAAGCAACTGCCATGTGATTGGTTGATTAGATAATTGCATTAATGAGAAATTCAACAGGTGTTCCTAATAATCCTTTAGGTGAGTGTACATATACAGTATATATATATTGCTTTGTGGCACCGTTTTATTTATCTTGTTGGCGTCACCATTTCGTGGGGTCGTTTCTAGAACGCATTGAGGTTTCATCTGTCGCAATGTCTGATGTCACCAATATGACACGTTAAACATTAGCCTGACGCAATCAATGACATGAATAACCTTTAACAAAAAAAATAAAAACCTTTGCTTTGTGTGTTTGTTTGCTTCTCCCGTTTCGACTGTGATTTTGATTACAGTTCTGCTTTTGATGATTGATTTCTTTTTGTCTTTGTCCCTTTTTCTGATCCTCATCTTATCTCATTCAGATCACCCACCTGAAGCTTAGCGTGTTCAGGCTTGGAAAACCATCTAGGAAAAGCTTGAGTTGCTGTTGAAAGAGGTGTTGGTGAGGCCAGCAGGGGGAGCTTACCCTGCGGTCTGAATGTGGACCCCAATGCCCCCAGTGTAGTGATGGGGACACTGTGCTGTAAAAATGGATGAGACGTAAAACTGAGGTCCTGACTCTCTGTGGGCATTAAAGATCCCTGGGCCAACTTCGTAAAGAGAAGGGTGTATCTCGATGTCTAGCCTAAACTGCTCTCATGGCCTAGCTGTTCTAGCCCCCCTAATCATCCCCTGTTTCTAATTGGCTATCTCTCACCACTTCACCACATAACAGCTAACGTGTGCTGAGTGTACTGGCATCAAAATGGCTGCCATCGCATCAACCAGGTGGATGCTGCACAGTAGTGGTGGTTGAAGTGGCTCCCCACTGTCTATGTAAAGCACTTTGAGAACTGAGAAAAGCACCACATATAAATGTAAAGAATTATTATTATTATTTAATTCTCCAGTGAACTCAAACTTTACTGTCTGTTCAGTCTCTGGAACACAGTGGCCATCAGAGCAACAACATACAAAAAAACAACAAAATGGTAGCTTCCAAGAAAAGAAGAGTCAGAAAGGACCCAATTTCATTCCACCCACTTATTTCAAACTCACACCATACTAATGCTGGGTAGGAGCTCCTTGTGCTCTCAGAACAGCCTCAGCTCTCCATGGCTGGAGCCACAAGAGGTTGGAAACAATCTTCACATCATTATACCACCACGATCTCCAGCAGCAGCAGGTTGGGGGCCTGTCTTCATGCTGTTGGCACCAAATTCTGACCCCACCTCAGCAGAATTCGAGATCCATCAGATGAAGCCCATGTTCAGCCAGTCATCAGCTTCCCTGTGCCCACTTAGGCCTCAGCTTTCTGACCCCAATGTGGTCTTCTGCTCTAGTAGCCCATCTGCCTCATGGCCTGACGTGTTGTGCATTCTGAGGTGTTTTTCTGCTCACCACAGTTGGCCGTTCACCCCTGACGTATCCCACCAGTGAGGTGTTTCTGTCCACAGAACTGCCGCTCACTGGATGTTTTTCATTTCTCAGAACATTGTGAGTGAACCTAATGGACTGTGATGTGTGAAAATCCCAAGAGTTCCTGTAACAACATGTCATTAGTCCAGACTATGGAGCCTATCCCAGCTAGCACAGAGCTCACAAGGCAGGAACAAACCCTGAACAGGGCGCCAGTCCATTACAGGACACACACACAGACACACTGAGGCCAATTCAGAGTTGCATGTCTTTGGACAATGGGAGACAACTGGAGCACCCGGGGTAACTCTCATGGACACGGGGAGAACTCCATTAAGGAGAGGTAAACTGTTCAACCTACCTTACCAGGAGTTGCAGAAATACTCAAACTGGCACCAGTAATCATGCCATGGCCACCATCACCGAGATGCCACTTGGACCCTGTTCTGGTGTCAGATGTGGACATTAACTGAAGCCCTTGCCCTGGATCTGCAGGACTGCATGCTTTGGGATGCTGCCATACGATTGGCTGATTAGATCATTGCACGGGTAAGCAGGTGTTTGACCAGTCAGTGAACGATGTGTAAATGAACACGGTGAAACGAGAAGAAGAGGAAAACACAAACGTGAAACCAGTTCAGAATGATTACAAGTGACGAGGAGGAGAGCTGCAAGAAACCAGCCAGGTGGGCAGACATGACATGGGCCGAGAAGCCTGAGCCGTGGGCTTCGGGGGGCACAGTTACGGTGATGTTTGCGTTGTCTCATTTCCTTCGTTCGCTTTGCTCTCTCTGTGTTTATTCCTGTCTTTTGTATTTTTACATAAATAAGCCCACCTATTTTGAGAGGCTGCTGTCCTTGGCATTACTCGGCTATTTTTGTGCCTTGATGTTTCCCTGCCTATCTCTCACTTACTCTGCACCAGCATGTGTTGTTTATTTATTTATTTATTTATTTATTGATTGTCAGACTGCTTTGAGCCATTACCCTCACTTAAATAGTTTTAACTACAAAAATCAAAAGAGAATCGCGTCTTGGATACAAAAGATTAGGCCTCCGCGCTCAGGTGCTACCTGCCTGTTTCTGGCAGCTCGATTCTTCATCTCAATCAAACACACCGATGGAAGATATCGTTAAAAATAGGAATCAAATGAAATGAGCCCCCCGGCCCATCCCAGTCATTTTCTCATATCCACAAGGATCCTGTTGTGGCCTGTGACTGCTAAACCCATTAAGAGAAAGACGTCCTTGAAGTCTGCAAGTCGTCAGCTTACGTTTAATGCAAATTACTGTAAATACAGGCTGCCAGTCATGTCGCTTCTTGCAAGAGATTTAAACTGCAGCCTCGTAAAAATACCTCATTTTCAAATTAAAAAAAAAAATTACTAAGTCAGTCAAAAGTGAAGTTTTCTTTATCTTTTGCATTTTAAAATAGCGCAGAGAACTTGGCACGTTGAAAAAGTTTTAGGTGGTGGAATGTAATGAGAATGAATCACCTGAATAAATCAAGAGCAACGTGCTGAGGCTTCAAAGTCACACGACGTGACTCCCGGCCGCAGGGGACGTCCAACGTGATGTCACGTGACTAGAAATTGCAGGGTCGGCCCAATCACATGACCAGCCCAGAGTATCACGAGCCCTCTGGTGTTTGTGACCAACGATACTGGGCCGCCTGACGGAGCCTCGGCTGTACGAAGGGTTTATGTGCGGCCGCATTCTCTGTTTCTGTTTTCTGTACCGTTGTGGTATGTTAAGCACAAGACATCAGACAGGCGAGACCATCTTCTGCTTGGCATGTCCAAAACACAATTCACTTCCAGATGAGCGCTCACTGCCTGCCAGCTCCCACAAACGCAGAGCCGGCGCTTAACTCCCGAGCCTCTCGGTCATAAGCTGGTGGGGCTACGCGACTGAGGGCCTAACGGGAGGGCACAGCACCTGCCTCTGGCTCACTAAGACTATGTAAGTGTGACACTGGAAACCTTGCTGAGAAAGCCACGTAATGGGACAATGACATCTCACAACACTGACCCCATGAACCTGCAACTCTCTGAAATATTACAGGCAGCTCCCAAAAACCCTTTGAGCCACCCGGTACTGTATAAGACAAGAAGAGCCGCAAAGTCACCCATCAGCCAGAGAACCGTGTTGAGCAAGAAGGAGGATCCACTTTGAGGGAATAAAATGGCACCAAGCAGACGGAGATGGCACTCGCTCAGTCCACTGGCCGGGCAATGAATCTTTACTTGAGGTAACCGCGGATAACAAAATGCTGCCATGAAGTTTATCTAAACTGATTAAGAGCAGCTAAAACTACAAAGGCAGCACAAAACACAGAAGGAAACCTAAACTACGTAAAGTCAGTAGATTAAAACACACAGAGCTAAATTAGAAAGGCACTTTATAATAAATAGAGAAATAAATGTGAAAGACAGACATAAAAGGCACTATAAAATGGATAGGTAGATAGTAAAGCACTATATAATAGATAGATAGATAGCAAGGCATTATAAAATAGATAGATATCTCTGAAAGGCACTATATAATAGATAGATAGATAGTAAGGCATTATCCTTCTATATAAAAGCTGTTGGGATTGTCCTTCCGTCCCGTGAGTGCTACGCAGGTGCGGAGTTTCACACACGCCCCGTCCATTTTGCAATGCACGATGGGATTTGTAGTTTCGTTTTCCCAGGTAAAAGATGATTTTCTACTCCAGACTGTGCGATATCTTCTTCTTCTTTCTTACTATATAAAAGCGGTCGGGATTGTCCTTCCGTCCCGTGAGTGGAAAGCGTAGCGGTATTCCGCTTATCACAGACTTACTACTTTCAGATTGCGGTACGAAGCGACATGATGTGAGCAGAGTTCTGGTGCTCCCATCGTTCCCTTGCTTTTGTGGAAAAATAGACAAAATGATGTCTCTGGAAATAATTCATGTTGATGGAGTACAAATGCCTCACCGCGTAGTAAATATCAACGGGGTTCAAAAGGGCGACCTCAATATAGAAAAAAAGTTTAAATTTCATCAGAAAAATAACAGAAACTACGAGTATTAAAGTAATACCGCTCAAATGCAATATAACCAAATGAATGAGTTTGTATAAAATATCAAATTGATCTACATATTGAATTGCCTTAAGAAGTGGTCAACTTAAAAGTCGGGTCAGCCTAGTATAATAGATAGATAGATAGATAGATAAATCGATAGTAAGGCATTATATAATAGATAGATAGTAAGGCATTATATAATAAATAGTAAGGCACTATATAATAGATAGTAAGGCATTATATAATAGATATATAGTAAGGCACTATATAATAGATAGATAGCTCTGAAAGGCACTGTATAATAGATAGATAAATAGTAAGGCACTATACAATAGACAGATAGTAAAGCACTATATAATAGATAGATCGATCTGACAGGCACTATATAACAGATAGATTGATAGAGTAGCTGCCTCTCTTGCGTTTTCTCTGTACAGTAATGTTTTATTGTCTGACCCTTTGCTCCCATGCTGTAGCCCCCCAAACTGGACAGCGGTAGACATTTCAGTGCTGGTTATGATGTTTTGTGCCTCCTCTCTTTGACATCCTGTCACCTGATGATCTGTGAGCTCAGTGAGGTTTCCTTCCAATGTAAATGTAAATGCCGTTCTGTGAAACTCACCTGCCATATTCTACACCATGTTGCCCCCTTGTGGCTAAGATGCTGAACTATAAATGGTTCTTGCCCTGTGAACGGTGGGCTATTTATTTACTTGTCTTTAAATTCATTGTGTTTTACTTGCTGTGCTGCTTTTCAGCTGCCAGCACTCAAGCTGTAAATTTACTCCAACTGTTATCCTGTATTTGTAAACACAAAGGCGCTACATCAAGTAAGTTTTCAGTCGCTGAAGCTTTTTGCCAAGGCATTAAACTACACAACAAAAGGCTGCGAAGACCTGACCACCCACTTCCTCTGTGATTCTGAATGAATGAGTTTGCTGCCTGCCAATGTCCACAAAACAGAAATCTGCAAATAACTTTAGTGTGTCTGTAAACAGAAACGTCGCTCTATCATAAGATGCCTGCGGCCTGCTTGACTCTCAGCTCTCAGTCCCTCGATAAGGCTGGCAGCAGAGCTTCAGACTAGCAGGTGACATCCTGGCTTGTGTGCTTGGCACCCGCTGTCATCACCTGGCAGCACCTTTAAGACTCAGATGTCATGAACAAATGACTTGTTAATTATTGTCTGCTTATTTTCTTCCAAGCAAAGGCCTTAAACAGGAAAGGCTCGGCCGATAACTCCGGAGATTGTGAGACCACAGCAGCGTTCACAACGTCGCTCCCTTTACCCTAAGAGCTGTCACTACGACACTGAGGGCGGAGATGAATGTGACGAGAACGGACATAAACCACAAATCCAAGCACACCACAAGTTTCTATTTGGCACCCGAGTTGAGAGAAGACGCCGTTCTGGGCAGACAGAAGTCGGACTTCACAGAGGAACAACTGCAGTCCTTGGTGGTTTGTGGTCAGGGCTGGAGCTCAGCTTTGTGGTCTGCGGGCTTCCATCGCAGTGTGGGGAGCCAGCAGGGAGTGGCACTACACATTTGTCACATTCCCTTTTCAAGTGTCACATGCTGCTAAGAATTTAAAGAGACAACTTCTATTGTGGAATTTTTGGCATTTGCCACACTCATTCTATAAAAATGGCACCTTCACCCACATCTGCCTGTGCTCATCTCTCCATCCATCCATCCATTGGCACATCTGAGACTCCACTGGCAAAAGAGTTGAGAGAGAATGAAAAGAGGAGGGATTTGTATACTTAAATATAAGTTGTTTTCAAGCAAGAACAACATAAACATGAGTTCATTTGTGTTTTAACTAATAAACCACATTGTTTCTTGAAGATTTATGAATATTCTGAATTTTAGTCCAAAATCACACGAAGAATGCCTCAATGGGCTTTAGCAGGCCCTGTTTTTTTAACAAGGCCTTAAGTTCCCTAAGAAGACAAGAAAAAAACAAAACAAAAAAAAAAAAAAAACCCTTGTAGGGGGGAAAAATGGATGGAGTCTTAAGAAAGGCAATTCAGAGAGAATTGTGGGAAGATTGGACATGCAATGGGTGTCAAAAATGCAGTAAATACAACTCACAAAACAGAACACGCGTAATCCTCTTCACAGAGCTGGATGGTCAGTTTATCATGGCCATCTGAGGAAATCGACACAATCACACAAAACTGTCTTTGTTCTGACACAGCACACCTCACCGAGTGCAGACTCTGAGTGCCATGAGAACTCAACGCAAAATGCAAAAATGGGCGATACCTCTCATAAATATGAAGCTATCGAGGATACGAGGATACAGATTTGTTCAAATACATCAAAAACAAAGCAGAAACCAATTAACAAAACTAATAGACCTCAATATCTGTCTGTCGGCTAATTGTAGAACCTCAGCCAGATTGTAGATAAGGAGTCAGACAAGCCAGACAGTCAGAGACCCGGAGACCTCGGCCAACAAGCCACCTCCCCCTTATTGACCATTCAAGAACCCAGTCAGTGCTGGGCCAGCCAATCAGATGAAAGGCCACTCCTACCCGATGATTCGAGTGCTCTTTTATTTGAGGTGACTTTCCCACAGCAGGCAAACAACTTGGCAGTAGAGCCAAGTGCCCAAGAGAGTGCCAAGAAAAGAAACAGACTAGGCGAGCAAATGTTAGTAACAGTTTATAAATATAATATTACTTGTATTTTAGTAGTAATGACTAACGACAAAGATGCAGTCTGTACAGTTAATCAGCAGCTCTAGTCAGGGTGTGCTAAACTGAAGTAGTGAGTCTTCAGCTGGGATTTGAAAGCTTAGACAGAAGGGGCATCACTGTTATTTTATTAATCCCTGGAATCCTAAACAGAGCAGCATCTTGAGATCTTCACGTGCGCTCTGGTTTGTAAGTAATGATATGTTCAGAAAGGAATGCAGGGTCTTGGTCATTTAAGGCTTTATATGTCAAACGGAGGATTCTGAAATCTGCTCTAAACTTAACTGAGACCAAGTGTATTGACTTGAGACCTGGAGTTATGAATTACATTTTTTTTTTTTAAATTATCACATCTTGATGTAACTGAAAGTTATATAAAGAACAATTTGAACAGCCAGTAAACACCGCATTGAAGGAGTCCATCCAACTAGAAGTAAATACAGTTAGGTCTATAAATATTTGGACAGAGACATTTTTTTCTAATTTTTGTTCTGTACATTACCAGAATGAATTTTAAATGAAACAACTCAGATGCAGTTGAAGTGCAGACTTTCAGCTTTAATTCAATGGGTTAAACAAAAAGATAGCATTAAAATGTGAGGCAACTAAAGTATTTTTTTTAACACAATCCCTTCATTTCAGGGGCTCAAAAGTAATTGGACATATTAAATAACTGGAAATAAAATGTTCATTTCTAATACTTGGTTGAAAACCCTTTGCTGGCAATGACAGCCTGAAGTCTTGAACTCATGGACATCACCAGATGCTGGGTTTCCTCCTTTTTAATGCTCTGCCAGGCCTTTACTTTCAGTTGCTGTTTGTTTGTGGGCCTTTCTGTCCGAAGTTTAGTCTTCAACAAGTGAAATGCCTGCTCAGCTGTGTTAAGATCAGGTGACTGACTTGGCCATTCAAGAATTTTCCACTTCTTTGCTTTAATAAACTCCTGGGTTGCTTTGGCTGTATGTTTTGGGTCATTGTCCATCTGTATCATGAAACGCCCGCTGCCCAATCAATTTGACGCATTTAGCTGGATTTGAGCAGACAGTATGTCTCTGAACACCTCAGAATTCATTTGGCTGCTTCTGTCCTGTGTCACATCATCAATACACACTAGTGTCCCAGTGCCACTGGCAGCCATGCACGGCCAAGCCATCACACTGCCTGACTCCACCGTGTTTTATAGATGATGTGGTATGCTTTGGATAATGAGCTGTTCCACGTCTTCTCCATACTTTTTTCTTGCCATCATTCTGGTAGAGGTTGATCTTGGTTTCTTCTGTCCAAAGAATGTTTTTCCAGAACTGTGCTGGCTTTTTTAGATGCTCTTAAGCAAAGTCCAATCTAGCCTTTCTATTCTTGAGGCTTATGAGTGGCTTGCAGTGCACCCTCTGTATTTATGTTCATGCAGTCTTCTCTTTATGGTAGACTTGGATATCTACGACTACCAAGCCCTGGAGAGTGTTGTTCACTTGGTTGGCTGTTGTGAAGGGGTTTCTCTTCACCATGGAAATGATTCTGCGATCATCCACCACTGTTGTCTTCTGTGGACGTCCAGGTCTTTTTGCGTTGCTGAGTTCACCAGTGCTTGCTTTCTTTCTCAGGATGTACCAAACTGTAGATTTTGCCACTCGTAATATTGTAGCAATTTCTCAGATGGGTTTTTTCTGTTTTCGCAGCTTAAGGTTGGCTTCTTTCACCTGCATGGAGAGCTCCTTTGGCCGCATGTTGACTGTTCACAGCAAAATCTTCCACATGCAAGCACCACACCTCAAATCAACTCCAGGCCTTTTATCTCCTTAATTGATAAGACATAACGATGGACTTGAACACACCTGCCCATGAAATAGCCTTTGAGTCAATTGTCCAATTACTTTTGAGCCCCTGAAATGAAGGGATTGTGTTAAAAAAATCTTTTTGTTCACCCCACTGAATTAAAGCTGAAAGTCTGCACTTCAACTGCATCTAAATTGTTTCATTTAAAATTCATTGTGGTAACGTACAGAACCAAAATTAGAATAAAGTTGTCTCTGTCCAAATATTTATGGACCTAACTGTACATGAATTTGTGTTTTGGTATCCTGCTTATTTAGAAAATGTCTTAATTTTCCAACAATTTTAAGACAGAAAAAACCATTAATGGACAGTTTCGTGATGTGTGCTTTAAACGAGATGCTAGTATTAAAGATAACACCAAGATTGTGGGCTGACTCTGTCAAACTAGTGATGATTCCAGTTGAGTTCCAGCTGTGCTCAGTGTCATCCCTTCCAATAACGAACATCTCTGTTTTATTATCTGTATTCAAAGACAAGTAGTTCTCATCCATCCACTTCTTTAACTCACTGACACACCTGATTAAAGTGAATAACAATGTACAGCAAATAACACGTGAGGTGTTTAAGTATATAAGGAGTCGTCAAAAAAGGCAGAGTCCTTCAAGAGCAATGATGGGTCGAGGCTCCCCAGTTTACCAACAGATGCAGCTGTGAACAATGCAGCACAATGAGAATAACGCTCCACACTGACAAACTGGGACCATTTGCAGCATTTCACTCTCCACGATGCACAATATGATTCTAAGATTCAAATGTATCAAATCTTGGTGAATAAAGGGCAAGGCTGAAAAGAATTTCTGAATGGTCGTCATCTCTGATACCCAAAAAAAAACCGTCTTAAAAGCCATCATGTGTCAGTGGTGGATTTTATAACCTGGGATGGAGAATAGTTCAGTAAACCTCTGTCTGTCAACACCAATGGCTTCTGCCTCACCGAATTCAAGTTAAGGCTTTATTATGAAAACAGAAGCCACACATCAACAGCGTCCAGAAGCACCACTCGGTTCTCGGGGTTCGGCCTCATTTGAGATGGCCTGTAGCCAGATGGAGTTGTGTTTTGTGGGCCGACGAGTCAACATTTCAAATAACATTTTGGAAAAAGCAGCCATCGTGTTACCCAGGCCAATAAGGAAAAGGACCATCCCAGCTCTTAGCAGTGTCAGGTCCAAAAGCCAACGTCTGCCATGGCATGTGTCAGTGCCCATGGCATCAGTGAGGGTGCCATTAATGCAAAAGGAAAGGTACACATTTTAGTGTAACATATGCAGCCTTTTCTCAGGGACCTTCCTGCAGTTTCCAGCAGGACAACACCAATCCACACACTGCCTGGATTACAAGGGCATGGCTACATCAGCAGAAAGTGTGGGTACAAGACTGGCAGACCTGATCTGTGTGGCACATTGTGAAATGTAAAATACGGCAATAAAGGCTCTGGACAATTGAAGACCTGAGTAATGGATGAATGGGGGAAACGTCCACGTATTAAACTAAACCAAACACTTAATAAACGGTACTAACAGAAAAGGTGACGTGACATTAAGGAAACGCTCAGTTGGCCCATCCTGTTAAGGAGCTTAGTGGTCCTATCTATCTATCTATCTATCTATCTATCTATCTATCTATCTATCTATCTATCTATCTATCTATCTATCTATCTATCTATCTATCTATCTATCTATCTTATATATAAACGTCTACCCGTGGAAGTGTCTCAGTTTGTCTGTCCAGCCCGGAAGTGTGAGGCTACAGCATGAAGCACAAAGAAAGCGCCAAAGTGAATCCACCGTTGCTAATGCACAAGTGAGCACATTTGCAAAACGAAACCTCCAAGGAGAGGAAAAACACACTTAGCTGCTGATAGACAATGGAGGCGAGCACATTGGTAAAATGAAACCCCTGAGGACCCGCTAATGCACAACCGATGCGATTGATTGATTGAAGTGCCACAATCCATGGTTTCTAGGAGCCCTGGTGTTATACAGCACAGGCTTATACAGCTAGTGTTATATACGTATATAAGGCCTGGGAAAGTGAACACATTCATTTTTGTGATCAATGTTGCCTGTTTAATAAGTTAAATAGTATTGGGCTGGCAACGAGGTGATCATGTCAGGCAGTACTTTGCTCAGGTCGGCATTTTTGTTTCATTTATTTTTTTTAAAAAACATTACAAAACAACAATACAAAGAAAGTTAAGTGTGTGCCTAAAGAATTACATACACATCCAGAGCCATATTCATATTCTAGCTTTAACATTTCATATCATGCGGTTCACAATATGCCACATGTCAATATGTAGCACTGGTGTTCATTTTCTTGACTTCTGCATACTGACATTTGTGCTGGAGAGTTGGGGGTTACAGCAGTTAGAGAAAATTTGCGATGGTAAAAATTCTGCTCTCTATTTTTTCTTTTTATTTTTCATTTCATGTTTCTGAAAGAAGATCGATTCAATGTCATTTCACATAAGTGCTAACTATTTTATCTCTGAGTGGCACTAAAACCAAAACAAGTCTCCAGTTCCTCTGTATTTAACTTGCCAGTCTGTCAGGTAGCTTGCTGTGATATCTCCCCTAATACAGTGACAAAATTGTACACAATAGAAACATAATGATCATATACAGTATGTGTATATGTGTATAAAATCACAAGTCATGTTACCTCAGCTGAAGCAGACTTAGACATATTTGTTACGGATTCTGACAGCTTTTGTGACCTGATGCTGTTGCACAGTGTGGTAGAATGTGACGCTTTGATGACATTTTCCAGATGGTGAAAGAGCACAGAGTCCATGTAACGGATAAGAAAAGTCCTTCTCATCTGCAGGTGCTACAAATGCATTGCTTGTAGTCAATCTCCTTTAGAGACGGTAAAAGAACTCTGATCATCATCTCAGCTGCCCTCACTGCCCTCTGCAGAGGATTTCCATCAGAAACATTGCAGTTTCCAAACCTAACAGTTGCCCGGTCACACAGGACACCTTCAATTGTGCCCCAGTAAAAAAAGCAGTCAGACTTGCTCTCCAAAGAAAATGCAGTCGCTGCCGCACATTCTTCACTATAGGGGTGGCATTTAGGGACCAAGTAAGATTGTCCTCAATGGGGATGCCCAGAAATCAGGTGTTCTTGGTCAACAACAGACCAAAACTTATGTTGAGTGGGATTGGGTCAGTGTGGGACCTCCTGAAATCTGCAATAATTTCTTACGTTTTCTCAACATTAACACCGGTCAGCAAGACCTCCTCCATGTATGCTGCTTTGTCATTATTGTTGATGAGACCCACCAGAGTTGTGTTGTCACCATATTTGATGATGTGGTTAGTGCTGAACTTCACAGAACAGTTGTGGGTCAGCTGTGGGCTAAGAACGCAGCCCTGTGGTGCTCCTGAGCTGAGGGTGATGCTGCTGGAGGTGTTGGTGCCAATACACACTGACTGAGATCTTTACAACATGATGTCTGGCATCCAATTACCAAGAGAAGTGTGCAGCTACAGCCCCCTTAGTTTCACGCTTTGGTTTTGTGGAATGAGGGCATTGAAGGCCGAGCTAAAATCCATGAAGAGCATCTTCACATAATTGTCTTTCTCGTCCAGGTGATTCAGTGAAAGGTCGAGCGCAGAAGATGCTGGGGTGAATTTGATCGCTTGCACCTTATTGTGTGCAGCAAATCACAGGAAAGAGCTGCTGGTTTTTAGTCAATGACCCTCCTGATGCCCCTTCACATGCTCTGTGTGTCCCTGTGGTACTGAAAGTGCCCCTGGATTTTCTGGGCATGTGGATGCTGTGCTTTCCTTATTGCCTGAGTCAGGTGGGCTCATGCAGTTCTGAAGGCACCATCTTGGGGTTTTAACATCTGCCAGACATCTGCCGTCATCCAAGTTTCTGACTGGCCCTTGTGATGACACTCTTGTGAAAGGTAATGTCCAGCATGCTAATATAACCCATCACTCCTCCAAGTCAGTGCTGTCCTCATATGTGTCAGCCTCCATTCCAGCCAGTGAGCTCAAAGAGTCTTTTAGTACGGAGGTGGCACCACTGTCCCGCTCTGTACAGGTTTGTAAGCTGGAATCCTTTTACAGAAATGTGGTCCGAATTACCAAAGTGGAGGTGGCACCTCGCCTTTGTCCTTGACGTTGATGTAACCAATCTAGAAAGTACTCACCCCTGGCTGCCAAGTCTACACGTTGATAAAATCCATAAAAAAACTGACTTCAGATTTACATGGTTGAAGTCACCAGCCTTGATGAAGAAGCCTCCATGTTGTGTTTCCATGCTGTTTATGGCATCGTGGAGCTCTGCTAGTACTTGATTAGCATTGGCACTAAGTGAGCTGTACACTCTGGGGTTCATCTTCCTAGCTCTGCCACTCCAAGAATACGAATCTTCACCGACATGTTGCACTTCATGGTTTTGTAAGTCTGAAGCATGTCGTCAACCAGCTGGACGTAGTTTGGTTCTCTGTGGGTGAAAGACAATTCTGAATAACATCTTTAAATATCTTCCAATGCAGTTTCCTTTCTTTGAACTGTATGTTGTTGATGACGTGTCTGATATGTGAACCAACAAAAAAAACTCCCTTAGTCTTGGCGTCAGTTATTTGTGGAAATGTCTGTCTCAGATATTGAAATCCTTAACTGACCTTGTTCGTCTCTTTCACAAATTCTCTCAGTCCAGGTTTTACATGAAGAAGAGACCAGAATCTTTTTGTTTGGGTCGACGTGTGGTTTCTGTGCCACAGTTTGCCAGCTCAGTTTGGTGTCACAGCCGTCCTGTTCACAGCACTTGATATGTTCGCTTCATTCCTAGTAGCAGAGCCACTGCTTTTAGATCAGCACAGTTGTTCTGTCCGTTGTGGTCTTTGGCCGGCTTGTCATCCCGGCCAATACCCCCAGGCCGCCAGATGGAGTCCTCCCTGCAGTATGGAGGTGTCCCGAAGACCAGCAGGGAATGATGGACTATGTAGTTTTGATACACGGCCCTGCTGGATACCACAGGGGCCAGAAGAGGGAGCTGCAGGGAGGACCGAAGAATCATATGTGCCCTATAACCCGGAAGTGCGTCATAGGAAGAGAAACAACAGAAGTGACATACTTCTGGGGTGAAGAAAAGGACTTGTACCTGACCCGGAAGTGATAAAGAATAACATGGACTGGGGATTGGGAACACTTCCGGGTCAGGGTGTATAAAAGGACTGTGGGAGCTCCCAGAAGGCGAGCTGAGCTGGGTGGAAGGGTGGCAACGAGTCTGGGAGTGTTAAGGAATTGTTTATTGTGATTATTGGTGAATTAATGAGTATAGTGGAGAGGAGGGTGCTTTGTGCACTGTGCTGTATTAATAAAGTCAACATTTGGACTTTTATCTGGTGTCTGGCGTATTGGACAGGGGTTCAAGGGAGCGATACTGCCCCCTATCTGTCACAGTGGCGTAGTCGGCAGGATTCTATAGCGTCATTTGCAGAGGTCCTGTATTTAAAATTTCTGTGGGCAGAGAACCCTGAGAAGACAGCATCCAGACTCACCACAACATCGCCAGAACCCACAATTACCAAGTCCGGAATGGGAAGAAAGAAGGGCAAACAGAATAGTATTGCCAGCGGAAGAGCCATGCTTGCAATGGTTGACGCTCGGGAGGAGTCACGGAGCGGCCTCACAAGTCCGGAGAAACCTCCAGGGACCAACGATCGCTCTCAGGTACGTGCCAGGAACGTCTTCGATAACCCGTTTAAATTAACACACTTTGTCCCATGCATGTACCTCGGAGATGATCACCTGGAAGCTCCGCGGAGAGAGGAGACTGTCCCGACGACGATGGCACGCTCCTATTCAAGCCAGAGCACATGGGAGAAGACTTCCTCATGTCAGTGGCCGGCGAGGGACACGTCAGCAACCCCGGCGATTTCTGGGAAGGAAGAGGTCCGCGTCCCGCTGTTTGCACCTTCAATTCCGAAGATACGGACTTGGACTTTCCTAAGGGGAAGGGGGAGGCAAGCGAAGCACCGCTCACCCCGAAAGAAGGTAAGGAGGGTCGGGAAATGGCTGATTGGGATGTCGCAAAATTAATAAAGACAGACCGCAGTCCGCTGAAGGAGGCGACCCGACCCTCGACCAAAATAAACTACAAGTCCCAGCAGCCTCCATGAGACCTGTCAGAGCACGTGCCGACAGCAGACATGCTCATTGGCTCCCGACCGGTAAGTATTCAGAAGGAGGAAGTAAGCCTACCACCGGTCGAATTAATTAACTCTTTGGACTTGCGGGAACTCGAGAAGTTAATCGAGCCCGCAAGTAGTTTCTTGCAGGTCCTGGCGAACATTGAGAGGATTGTCAGGGAGTTGGGAGCAGCAGCCAAAGCGCCGTTGAAGAAGGTCGAGGAGTGCCTGAGGCAATTTGGTTGGGAGCCTCCCGTAATACATGATGCGGCGGTACAGGTAAGCGAGACCCGTACCGTATATAAAGAAATAGAGTGATAAGGGCCCGAATATAATCAATAGCGGGTGCCAGACAAATGCGTGTCCTACAAGAGAGGCCGGATTGTTGACCAAGTGGACGGGGGAAGGGCCGATCAATCCGGAGCAGCTGGACAGTGCTGACTCTCAGAGCGAGGCGGCCCTAAAGATGCCGCCACCGATCATATATAAATCTAAAGGGGTGCAGACAGTAAAGGGTCTCTCTTTATCTCCTAGAGAGCCTCAGACTGTAGACAAGCCCTAGATGAAACAGGAGATCACTAAAGTAAAACAGGGGTCTCCTGACAAGTTGGAAAAGGGCCATAAAAACATAAAGGCGGCTGGGGAATTCTCCTCAGTGGAGAAAGGGGCGGAGCCAGAAGTACCCAGGTGCTTCAAGTCCCGCCAAGAGAGACTACCAAGGGGACCGCGGCTGTGCTACGAATGCCTCAGGCCGGGCCATGAGTGGAGAGGTTGTCCTAGGAGAGCAGGAGATCAAAATATTTATTCTTACACTGTTCCTCCTGGGTTTGCACGGGAGTGTCAGCTGCATCGCCGAGGTCCGACCTTTGGATCACCTTGGGGAAAGACGTCCCTCGCAGGACAGGATGCTCCAAACGAGGGTTTTTCACTGGGGGGGAGTACTGTGATATATGGCCGGCTTGTCATCCAATACCCCCAGGCCGCCAGATGGAGCCCTCCCTGCAGTTTGGAGGTCCTCCGAAGACCAGCAGGGAATCCTGGACTGGATACCACAGGGGCCAGAAGAGGGAGCTGCAGAGAGGACCGAAGAATCATATGTGCTCTATAATCCGGAAGTGCGTCATAGGAGGAGCGACAACAGAAGTGACGTACTTCCGGGGTGAAGAAAAGGACTTGTACCTGACCCAGAAGTGATAGAGAATCACATGGACTGGGTCAGGGTGTATAAAAGGACTGTGGGAGCTCCTAGACGGCGAGCTGAGCTGGGTGGAAGGGTGGCAACACGTCTGGGAGTGCGGAGGAATTGTTTATTGTGATTATTGGTGAATTAATGAGTATAGTGGAGAGGAGGGTGCTTTGTGCACTGTGCTGTATTAATAAAGTCATCTTTTGGACTTTGGAGCGATACTGCCCCCTATCTGTCACACCGTGTATACTTACAATATGAGAACAAATCACAAACGTGCAATTGCAATAAAATAATACGCGATAGGAACATTTAAAAGGGATTTTGTGATCAAAAGTGTTCAGGAAGCAAACTCTCAGCTGTTCAGTGTTTTCTGCCCTTCATCATCTGCAAAATTTACCAGCTCATTATCTTCTTCTTCAGATCATTTATGAACATTAATAAAGGCAACAGCCCCAGCACTGACCCATGATGGACACCACTTTTAACATCCCCTAATATTTAAAAAGCTGAAAAGCTGCATTTGAGCCAATTTTGTGCCCGCCTCTAATTCCCACTTCTATTAGTTTGTTTGCTAATCTTTCACGTGGGATCTTATCAAAGGCCTTCTGATAATCAAGATAAATAAAATCAAATGAACGATCATCACCTTAAGCCAGGGGTTCTCAACGTCGGTCCCAACGACCCCCCTGTGGCTGCAGGTTTTTGTTCCAAGCACCTTCTGTTTTTATTTGGACTCCTGGGCTTATTAAGTGAACTGTGGGATTCTGTGTTTTGGGAGCAATAGAGAAATAAGAAACCTAAGTTTGGTAAAAAATGTAAAATGTAAATGTACCAAGCAGTTCTATGGGAATAGTGTATTTTTTTTTTCTTTTTAACAATATTTTCATCCTGATTTTCATTCTTCTTTTCTAGGTGTTGTAATTGTTTAATTAATCTATTATTTACTAATTAGTGGGTCTGACGCTAAAGTACTTGCAGCCTTTTATTATTTAGTGTTTAGTGTTGTTTGCCAGCGTGTCTGCTCTGCTCGTTTTTAATTGTCATTAATAAGATACAACGAAGAGAGAAAGGGCAAAATAGGATGAAATCAGCAAAAGAGAGAGTTAAGCATTTAAATATATAGCAAAAATAGAAATGTTTCTAAATCTAATATATAAAGCAGAGTCGATGTACAGTATGTGTGTATGTATGTTTGTTTGTCCGCCATACAAATCTGCACCGGGCGTCCGATCGGCACCAAACTGGGCATGGGGCTCCTTTGTGACCAGGAGAAGGTCATGGGGTATGTTTGGTTCCCATTTCATTCGCCAACGTCCATTATATAAAAGCACATTTGAACCGAGACTCGCTTTAAAAAGACAGCATCCTTCCCCCACCATCTTCCCCAAACGCAGCACCGATTGTATGTCACTTCTCTCTGTACTTACCATCGCCAAAGTCCGTTACATGGCATCACGGTTCAACACAGACGCTCCTTACAAACAGAGCACCCCTCCCCGCCATTTTTCGTAGTACGGTTTCAGGCCTACTCTTTCTCACTGGTTTTCTGTATTTGTGGTTCTATTTCCTTGCTTTCCGACTGATAGTAAAATTTCAGTGTTGCTCTTTCTGACTGACTGGTGCTATTTGTTCGCTTTCTGACGTATTGTAAATAACGTAAATTCATCTCACTGTGGTGCTTATTCCGTACGTAATACCATGTAACACATTATAATTGTCCTGCTTTTCGCTAATATACCCATGCCACCGAAAAAAAGACGTGGAATTGGAAGGTCCACTTCAGATGCCACAAGAAAGTCTATTTCAAGGGCGTCTGAAATGCCACAGCACACAGAATACAGAGTGGAGGAACTTACAAGAAAATGTCAATCAGAAAACTGTTTATTCTATTTCTATGTTCTGTTTCTTTCATTTGGGAAATTCACCGGTTATAGATTCCTGGGCAACGCCGAGTACTCCTGCTAGTCTATATATATTGTGGCAGGCGGCCAGGGCCCATGCCCGGCCAGGACGCCCCTGCAGCATATTTTCAGGGGGAGCAAGGATGGGAGACCCAATACCTCTCTCTGGGCGCTAGATGGCAGCCCCCCTGGGTTGCAGTGGTGCCTCGAACTCCCGCAGGGCTTCATGGGGGTTGGAGTTTGGTGCAGCCCTGTTGGCTCAGCAGTCGCCACCACGGGGCCCTTCTGGGCAGTTGTTTTGACACACCCGCTAAATGCAGCCAGGTGTCGCCAATCAAGCACCTGGAGCACTTCCGGGCGCCCAATAAAAGGAGCCGGCAACCACCCCTCAGGGGCCAGAGTCGTGTGGAGGAGGACGAGGTTGCCTGATAGGAGTGGTAGAGTAAGAGGAAGAAGAGCGTGCTTTGCTTTATTTTGGGTGCTTTATTTACACTTTGGACTGTGTTGTGCCTGTGGGGATTACGGGGAAGACGTGCCCGACAGGTGAAGAAAAATAAAAGTGTATTTATTTTAACGTGCCTCTGGTGTGAATCTGTGTCGGGTCAGGTGCCCATGTAGCGCCATTTGTTACAATATAAAAGCCAAATACCACCGACTCACTCATCACAAAATCTTCCCAACCATGAGGACTTGGAACTTGAAATTTGGAATGTAGGTTACCGGTGGCCCATTGGTGCTCGCTAACAAACTGTTTTAAACATTTTGTGGCCTAAGTGCGAAATTTCTTATAGTTTTTTTAGACCCATTTGTATGTGTCTCCGCTTTTCACGGGAGAACTACTTAACGGATTTAGATCGGGTTTTATTCAATAATTTGCTTGAAGATTCCGTTGATTTTGCAACTTTCTCATCGCACTGAGTATCATAGTAGTACCGATTTATCTGAGAGACCCGCAGTGGGCTGAAGGGAGGGGGTGGGGCCGTCCTCACTCACGCGCCAGCCTTGGAGCGCAACTTACATCCGCTTAGCTACCGAACGAGATTTAGTCAGTCAGTCAGTCAGTCATTATCCAACCTGCTATATCCTAAGACAGGGTCACGGGGGTCTGCTGGAGCCAATCCCAGCCAACATAGGGCACAAGGTAGGAGATCGTTTTTTTTCTATAATTTGTTTGAACATTTCGGTTGATTTTGCGACTTCTCTCATCGCGCTAAGAATCATAGTTCACTTGCGGTATCGATTTATTAGCACGAATTAGAGAAAGACTCATTGGGCTGTGGGGCCTTCTTCAATCACACATCTGCCTCGAGGTGTAACCTTAACTCCGCTTAGCTACCAAACGAGAAAACTACTTAACGGATTTAGATCGCGTTTTTTTCTATAATTTGCTTGAACAATCCGGTTGATATTTGGACTTCTCTCATTGCGCTAAGAATCATAGTTCAATGGCAGGAGCAATATATTTGCACTAATCCGAGACAGCGGCTGCAAGCCAAGGTGGGGGAAGCGTGTCATCAGGAGTGGGGAGCTGTCCTGTTTCACTAATATGCGGGCGAAGACGCAGGGAATGGCTAGTATATACATATAAAAGCCAAATACCACTGACTCACTCATCACAAAATCTACCCAACCATGAGGACTTGACAGTTGAAATTTGGAATGTAGGTTGCCCTTGGCCCATGGGTGCTCGCTAAGAAACGGTTTTAAACGTTTTTGTGGTCCAAACACGTTATGTCTGTATGTCTGTCTGCTTTTCATGAGAGAATTACTTAACGGATTAAGATCGGGTTGTTTTCTATAATTTGCTTGAACTTTTCGGTTGATTTTGTGACTTTCTCATCGCGCTAAGTACCAGAGTTTGCTTGAGGTGCCGATGTATTAATGCAAATCCAAGAGAGTGGCTGTGGGTTTCGGGGGGGTCTTCCTCATTCACTCACCAGCCTCTGTTCAAGTTAGTCTTCATGTCGCCACGTGTTGGAGTTCACCTCGTCTCCACTTAGCTAGCGATACCTGTTTGTTCAGCAGACATTGTCATCTACAGATTGTTAAGGAGTAACGTTTGACGTTTTTGAGAGAGAGATGAGAGCTCCATGTGTTTTAGAGGGTAGCTGCTGATTACCAGAGATATCACGGCCATGTGCTTTTCTCCTTACTCTCTCCTGTCAGAGCTGAACACGATCAGATACAGTGCCAACGTCTATTGATTTTTAAAGTTTGTCCTGTTTCATTACTATGTCGACGCAGCCACGGGGTACAGCTAGTATCTTATAAATGTATAAATCATGCTGCTGTGCTTTCTTAATGCATAATAAGAGAAGAAAAAAAAAATAGCAGCTAATAAAATGAGATCAGTGTGTCATCAGTTGTTGTCACTGATTATGAAGCTGGCTAAAGCAAAAACCTGAAGCCACAGTGGGCCCCCAAGACCAAATCCAAGAACCCCTGCCTTAGGCTTTCAGAGTCGGATATCCTGAACTAGCCTATGATTCCCCTTCCTCAGATTTGCCTCTTGAAGATGTCAACTTTTCACCCTCAGTCACATTAATGAACCTCAGTGTGACTCTGAACTCCTCACTTCCATTCAGTGAAAACATTTCTTCAACGTCTCCATCGTGTTGTTTCTTTCTTCATGATTTTCAGAGGGTCTGACCGTTCACGTAAATCCTCGTTCAATCACTGGTTCTCCCTCGATTGGATTATTGAATCTCTCTGTCTCCTGGTGGGGCTTCCTTCAGCTGCTGTCAGAGCCCTCCATCTCCTCCAGAAGGTGTCTGCTTGTCTGGTGTTTTCTGTTCCTCGTTTCACTCTTACTACTCCTTGACTTCGGTCTCTCGTCTGCCTTCCTGTTACTGCATAGATCCAATTCAGAACTCACAGTTCTGCTCCTCATTAGGGTCTCCCTCTGTGTCCCTTCAGGAAGTCTCTGCTCTACCTCTGCCTGTCTGCTGGTCATCCCAGACATGCTAGGCCTGGACGTGGCTCCTTCATTGTTGCTACAGTACTAAGCTGTGGAATGATCTCCATGTGTCTACTCAAAGTATACGTTACGTTTAGGTGTCTTTTAAAAATGTGCCTTGACATTAAAGATTTTGGAACTGCTCAGTGTCTCTTCTGCAGGACAGCTGATGTTTTACTGACAAAGAGTTCAGGATGCTGAGATTTGTCTTAACTTGCAGTGGGCACAATCATGTAGTCATCAGGGGGTCTCTTTTTGAACTGCCTTTCCCAAGGTTTCTTCCATTTTTTCACTACAAGGGTTTTTTTTACCAGTTTTTTCTTGTAATCTTAGAGCGTCAAGGCTGGGGGGCTGTCAAGAGGGAGGGCCTGTTAAAGCCCACTGTGGCACTTCTTGTGTGATTTTGGGCTAAACAAAAATAAATTGTATTATATTGTATTGTATTAGGAGTTTACTTCATCAGGCCGTGATCTTCAGCTCTCTCTGGATCGGTTCGCAGCCGAGTGTGAAGTGGCTGGGATGAGAATCAGCACCTCCAAATCTGAGACCATGGTCCTCAGTCGGAAAAGGGTGGAGTTCCCTCTCAGGGCGAGATCCTGCCCCAAGTGGAGGAATTCAAGTATCTTGGGGTCTTGTTCACGAGTGAGGGAAGAATGGAGCGTGAGATCGACAGACGGATCGGTGCAGCATCTGCAGTGATGCGGGTTCTGCATCGGTCTGTCGTGGTGAAAAAGGAGCTGAGCCATAAGGCAAAGCTCTCAGTTTACCAGTTAATCTACGTTCCTACCCTCACCTATGGTCATGAGCTGTGGGTAGTGACTAAAAGAACGAGATTGCGAATACAAGCGGCTGATATGAGTTTCCTCCAAAGGGTGTCTGGGCTTTAGATAGGGTGAGAAGCTCAGTCATCCGAGAGGGGCTCAGAGTACAGCCGCTGCTCCTCCGCAGCAAGAGGAGTCAAATGAGGTGGCTCGGGCATCTGATCAGGATGCCTCCTGGACGCCTCCCTGGTGAGGTCTAACTGGGAGGAGGCCCAGGGGAAGACCCAGGACACGCTGGAGGGACTATGTCTCCTGGCTGGCCTGGGAACGCCTCGGGATTCCCCCGGAAGAGCTGGAAAAAGTGGCCAGGGAGAGGGAAGTCTGGGCCTCTGCTTGTTGCTACCCCGCGACCCGACCTCGGCCCCGCGACCCGACCTCGGATAAGCGGAAGAGGATGGATGGATGGATGGATGGATGGATGTAGTAGGAGTACGACTCCCACTTGCTCGTTTTTTTTCCTTGCACCTCCTAATCATTCTTGTATGTAATATAACTTGCTTTGTAATTTTCCTAGGATAAAGGCATCTACAAAATACTAAATAAATGAAGTGTGCCTCTCTTATCTTTTATCTCGTAGGACTCCCACATATTAGTGAAACACGACCTTCCGCATTTGATTCTGTGTTTGTGCGTTTCGTGCGTCAGTGAATGTTGTCCCCGTAAATGAAAAGGGGAAGGATGATGGATGGAGACCGCAGCCCCGAGATGGAAATTACCTGTCAAACTCACCTGATACATCCGGGACATTGCGTATTTAAAAAAGAGGAGCGAAAGGCAATGGAGAACCGAGAGAGAGAGACCAGGGCTTTCACGGTGAGGTCGTTTGATTTTGGGGAAGGTGCACAATAACATTACAGCCAGTATCAATACTGCCGGACTATTAACGTTGGACTCATTTATCACTACATTTCAACTGCTGTGTTTGCATTTGTGTTCCGTGTTTCTATTTATTGTTTAGGGGCAAGGGAGGGTTTTTGTAAATATTTGTATAATCGTGTTTTTATATAGTAATTAGTCACTGGTGTCATTGGGATAGTGGTGTTTTATTGAATATTTGTTTGTCCTTTCCATTTACAATATATCCATGTTTGATTTTATATTCCTGTCTACTGTTTGTTGGTTATTTCATTGTGTGGGAGAAAAGGTACAACTTATAAGCAGTACGGCTTCTAATTAGATCAGAAAGCCTCAGGTTATCCAAAGAAGTCTTGGTAGTGTAGTGGCCGGTCTGGGTAAGGGGTCAGCCGTTACAAAATAGTAAAGGACAGCTCTTCTGTAATAGAGACCAGTTCTAACTTTCTCCCAGCAGGTGGCAGCAGAGGCTCTTTCAACTACACACAGTTAGGTCCATAAATATTTGGAGAGACATTTTTTTCTAATTTTGGTTCTGTACATTACCACAATGAATTTTAAATGAAACAACTCAGATGCAGTTGAAGTGCAGATTTTCAGCTTTAATTCAGCGGGGTGAACAAAAAGATTACATAAAAATGTGAGGCAACTAAAGTATTTTTTAACACAATCCCTTCATTTCAGGGGCTCAAAAGTAATTGGACAAATTAAATAACTGGAAATAAAATGTTCATTTCTAATACTTGGTTGAAAACCCTTTGCTGGCAATGACAGCCTGAAGTCTTGAACTCGTGGACATCACCAGAGGATGGGTTTCCTCTTTTTAATGCTCTGCCAGGCTTTTACTGCGGCGGCTTTCAGTTGCTGTTTGTTTGTGGGCCTTTCTGTCCGAAGTTTAGTCTTCAACAAGTGAAATGCATGCTCAGTTGGGTTAAGATCAGGTGACTGACTTGGCCATTCAAGAATTTTCCACTTCTTTGCTTTAATAAACTCCTGGGTTGCTTTGGCTGTATGTTTTGGGTCATTGTCCATCTGTATCATGAAACGCCAATCAATTTGACGCATTTAGCTGGATTTGAGCAGACAGTATGTCTCTGAACACCTCAGAATTCATTCGGCTGCTTCTGTCCTGTGTCACATCATCAATAAACACTAGTGTCCCAGTGCCACTGGCAGCCACGCACGCCCAAGCCATCACACTGCCTCCACCATGTTTTACAGATGATGTGGTATGCTTTGGATAATGAGCTGTTCCACGCCTTCTCCATACCTTTTTCTTGCCATCATTCTGGTAGAGGTTGATCTTGGTTTCATCTGTCCAAAGAATGTTTTTCCAGAACTGTGCTGGCTTTTTTAGATGTTCTTTAGCAAAGTCCAATCCAGCCTTTCTATTCTTGAGGCTTATGAGTGGCTTGCACCTTGCAGTGCACCCTCTGTATTTACGTTCATGCAGTCTTCTCTTAATGGTAGACTTGGATATCAATACACCGACCCCCTGGAGAGTGTTGTTCACTTGGTTGGCTGTTGTGAAGGGGTTTCTCTTCACCATGGAAATGATTCTGATCATCCACCACTGTTGTCTTCCGTGGACGTCCAGGTCTTTTTGCGTTGCTGAGTTCACCAGTGCTTGCTTTCTTTCTCAGGATGTACCAAACTGTAGATTTTGTCACTCGTAATATTGTAGCAATTTCTCAGATGGGTTTTTTCTGTTTTCACAGCTTAAGGATGGCTTCTTTCACCTGCATGGAGAGCTCCTTTGGCCGCATGTTGTCTGTTCACAGCAAAATCTTCCACATGCAAGCACCACACCTCAAATCAACTCCGGGCCTTTTATCTGCTTAATTGATAAGACATAACGACGGACTTGAACACACCTGCCCATGAAATAGCCTTTGAGTCAATTGTCCAATTACTTTTGAGCCCCTGAAATGAAGGGATTGTGTTAAAAAATACTTTAGTTGCCTCACATTTTTATGTAATCATTTTTGTTCAACCCACTGAATTAAAGCTGAAAGTCTGCACTTCAACTGCATCTGAGTTGTTTCATTTAAAATTCATTGTGGTCATGTACAGAACCAAAATTAGAAAAAAGTTGTCTATGTTTAAATATTTATGGACCTAACTGTAATTCGACTAGTAAAGGACTTGGAGGGCTCATTTAAGTGGCGGCCGCTGCTCTGTGCCAATCTGTAGTTTTCACTC